>NC_041387.1:469577075-469597164 GCF_002162155.2 Triticum dicoccoides | reverse complement strand
CAGGCACTCGCCCCCGACCCCGGCGCGCTCGCCCCCGACCCGTCGGCCCTCGCCTCCCTCCTCTACTTCCTCCCCTCCCAACCTCGGGCGTCGTCGGGCCTGCCTCCTTGCCCCTGCACCCTCTGTAACCCCACCTCTCTCTGCTAGGGTTCTTCGGTTAATTTTCTTAGGTTTTAGTTCGGGCAGTATGTTAATTAGGTTATCTATTTAGTTATGAATTTAGCTAGGTTTCAAAATTAGCTGAATTTATATGCAAATTTGAACTGGACATGTGATATGTGGATATGTCATTTTTTGGACATGTCATGTTTGGAGAATGATGCAAGTGGCCATTGTTACGCTGGAATGTTGATTCATTTCCGTTCCGGTGAATTTCAGGTGCTCGATATGCCCATTTTTTAGCAAAGGTCATGCCGAAATTTCCCATGAATAAAGGCATGATTTGTGCTACATAGTTGGCATATCGAGTGCTGGCACATAGATTTCTTTTTATGTCATTTCTCATTTATTCATACTTTTAGAAATAAATGAGGACACTTAATCTTAGGAAACATGTCGAACAACGAAGAAACTGGGCCTTCTGACCAAGATGCAGACGAGATGGATTATGAGGGTGAACAAGAGTACCTCGACTATTTGACTGCTAAGCAAGGTTTGCAGGTCGGCCTCGATGATGGTACTGACACCGACATCGACACCGACGGCGCCGGCACCGATGGCGGCGCCGAGACCGGTGGGGAAGATACCGGCGGGGAAGATACCGGCGGGGAAGGTACTGGCCGTGATGCCACTACCGAAAAGAGGAAGCATAAGAAGCAGAGGATACGAAAACCTAACAAACTAGCTCCTGTAGTGTCGGGTGAGAGCGGCGGACGACATGATGAAGGGGGTGCAATAGTACTGGCTGATGTAATTTCTCCTGTAGAACAGAGAATGGATGATGAGACGGAGGTCGACCCTATGGATTTCCTCAATACGAATGCGTGTGACTGTGACATAGATATGATGAGTCAACCATATGACGAATCGGGCTATCAGCTTGCTAATGAGGATATGGATGATATGCCCGGGAAGGATCATAGTAGGGATTGCAAAAAGTCTCTCTTCATGAAATCCTCACAGGACACACCTGAAGATGCCGCCTCAACACAGGCTCAACTAGCCGGGCACGAGGGTCGTACAGTACTTAGCCCGGGAACACTGGGGCATGGGTTATGGAAGGGTCTGGAAGGTGTCCCCAAGAAAAAGGAGAGGAAGAGATCGGGGAAGATAACTGCCTCCAAACAAGCCAGAGCACATAGCAGCCAGACGATGCATTCTGAAGAGCGTGTACCCGTGAAAGGTGCGGTCATGTTCCATCTCATGGGCGAGCCGATGCTACTGCCAAAACCGCTGGAGGCACTATCAGGGGATCTCAGGAGACTGCACGACCATGTGCTGTCGACTGAGAAAAGCCTACTAGCCTCAAAGGATCCAGGATATCCGACATAGGCGGCTCGTGTGCCTGAGGGGAAGTGCTACGTCGAGACACGGCCCGTGGAGGTGTTCTTCCTGCGGTTTGACCATATCTTTGAGATGTTTCTAACAAGGCGGCTCAATTTTACAATCGTTCGCCTTTTTGCGCTACATATGAGCTCCGTCATGAAGAGTGAAGAAGTCTCGCAAATCTGTGTGGCGGATCCGTACTACATGCACGAGTCTTTCTTGAGTCTCGGCGACTTTGAGCGTGAAACTGCTAGGGAGTACCTCCAAAACTTCATGGTATAGAATAAGGACCGGGAAATTATCCTCGTGCCTTATCATCCAAAGTAAGTCAGTTCCGGACAACCTTTTCATACATTTCAATCATTCCTTCTCTCATATGGGGAATAATTTGAGGTGTCTTTTCCCCGCAGCAACGGGCGCGCCGTCCTTATCATTCTTTACCCGCAAGTCTCCCATGCCATGTATTTTTACCCTTCCAGAGACTACGAAAAAAAAGACTACACCCACATAATGAATATTCTAGATGATGCTCTCCAAGGCTTCAGCTTTAGAGGTGGCCACGTGTAGATCAGGAAACAAAGGAACAGGAAGATGGGTTTCGCGCATAAAACTAACTTCTCCTGCATCCATGTTCCAAAACCAAGCAAGAAGGATGGATTCTACATCGTCCATCTCATGATTCAGTTCAACACGGATCACCAAAAGCTTCGCATGAGAAGTAGAAATGATGATCATATCCACAAGTGGCTAGAATCTCATGGAGAAGCGGATTATAAACTTAGAGATGACTTCTTTCACATCCAAGGCAACATTGCGACGATCATCATGAAAGAAGTCATCGATGAGAAGGGGATGTTCCACCACGGCCCTATATCGCGAGCTGACGTCCGAACTCGCATAGGCATGCAACGTCTAGACCTCACGCCGTTCAAGAAACTAGGGTTCATCCTCGATGATATGGAAGGATGGAACTTCGAGTAATTTATGATGCCGATGATGATGATATGTGTCGGTTGAACTTGTATACTTTTTGTAGCGATGAAACTTTGTGATGTCCATGGTCCCTGCCGAACCTGCGTAACGCTACTTTGTTAGTTTGCGTACGATGACCTGCGTACCTCTAGTTAATTAATTTACGTACTGTATGTTGCATCTAGTTGCTAACCCTTTCTTTTTCGGTGTTGCTCTAGTATATTTTGTTGCATATATATGATTGTACATCCTCTTCATGAACATGCATCTCTAACAGGTACCTAGTTTCTTGATGGCGAGATGGAATTGCTATGTCGTGTACAAAGGGAAGGTTCCGGGGGTGTACAACGAGTGGCATGAGTGTCAGGCGCAAGTGAATGGGTTCACGGGCGCCAGCCATAAAGGCTTCAAAAGCAGACAAGAAGGAGAAGCTAGTTACTTGAGGTTCACGCTAGTGCGAGAGAGGACTCATAACCGCCACCTCATGTACTGCATAGTTCCGCTCTCACTCATAGTGATAGCTCTTATTGTGTATACCTTTGTTTAGATGGGTGACATTGTTGTAGTTGCAAGTATTCGAGACTTGCATGTATCGCTATTTTTGAGATGATGACAAAATACCACTTTGCGTTGGATGATGATTATGATTAGACTATTTGTATCTATATCCTATGATTACATTTGTGGTCTCGCAGGCATTTGTATGTGTATCATGATGACATTTCTATGTGCTAAAGATTCTTCTATAAAGCTTGTTCAAATACAAAACAAATATGCCGAAAAAAACAAAAAACTACTTAAATTAGCAGTAGCGAGTGTATAAAAGTTAGCAGCAGCGTCGTGATAGGAGTAGTGCGTCCAGGCAAAGCGCGCCGGTGAGCACACGCTACTGCTATGTTTTAGCTGTAGCGCCTTATTAGTAGCGCCACTCCCCGTGCTACTGATACACCTAAAACCCGCGCTGCTGCTAGCCTTTTCCCTAGTAGTGTATGGTATGATTGTTGTCCTCTCCTACGGACTAAACCCTTCGGTTTATGTAGACACCAGAGGGGGGCTAGGATTACGCAGGGTCGGTTTACAGAGAAGGAGATCTACATCCGAATCGCCAAGCTTGCCTTCCACGCCAAGGAGAGTTCCATCCGGACACGAGACGAAGTCTTCTATCTTGTATCTTCATAGTCCAACAGTCCGACCAAAGCATATAGTCCGGCTGTCCGGATACCCCCTTATCCAGGACTCCCTCAGTAGCCCCCGAACTAGGCTTCAATGACGATGAGTCCGGTGCGTAGATTGTCTTTGGCATTGCAAGGCGGGTTCTTCTATAAGTCCGCACCTGTCGCAACGGATAGTGTCCGGCCTCCCAGTAAGGTTGTACTCCTCGGCTTCTGTGCTTCAATAATGGCCACCTCCACGTGTCAATCGAAGACGAGGGGCCGAGGCATTTTTACATTTGCCACCCTAATCCCGTAGGTGAGCCGTCTATTTGAGGAGACCGGGATCTCCAGATCCGAATCATGCCATCTTCCCCCAAGCAAGCATTCCGCAGAGCGCGTCCAAAAGAGGCCATCCCATCATGACCGGTCGCCGCAACCCTGCTCGCCACTCCCCTAGCTCGAAGCCAGGGGATTGGGAAAAGTGTTCCATCCCTCATAGCCATCTAATAGAGTTGCAGACCAAAGGGTTCCTTCCGCCTGCATATATGGTCCCCGTCCGATCTGGACTAGCCACCTATAATGGCAGGGAGCAAGTGGAGAGATTCCCTAACCCATCTCGGGGGGAGCGAGTATGCCTCGTCCCATATCTGCTAAGAGGCGTCGGTTTTCCAATCCACCCATTCCTCTGCGGGCTCCTGGAGTTCTATGGTCTCTAGTTGCATAATCTTACCCCTGCCTCCATACTGCACACCGCGGGCTATGTTGCCCTCTGCGAGCTGTTCCTGGGCTGCGAAGCTCATTTCGAGCTATGGAAGAGGTTATTTTGCCTCGTCCCCCGCAACCAGGAGGGATCTATATATCAAGTGGGCGGAACCGAAATATGGCGCATCGCCTAGACCAGATACCTGTCTGGTACTCCAAAGAAGGCGTCCGTAGACTGGCCCTCGGAGTGGTTTTATGTCGATGACGTTCCCCTTCCGGACCCAGTTCGGACGGGCCTTCCTGAGTTTACCAATACTCCACTAAAGAAACTCCAAAGCTGGCGCCCTCGGAGCCCCCAGGAGGAAAAAAACAGGGAAATCTTTTATCTGATGAGCCGGATACAAACCCTGGCCAAATCAGGATTGACAATAATCAAAGTTATGTCAATATGCGTAATAAGGGGAGTGCAACCACTTCAATATAGGGGAAAATCCATGTGGCATTTCAAGGCAGAAGACGATGCCTCTCGCTGTGGTCGCAAAGGTCTGGACTGTGCCGCATCTTTGGTGAGGATACTGTCCGAATTGTATAAAGGAGAAGAAGAGGAGTTCCTCCGCATTAAACCGTGGGATGGATTTTCCATGTATAAACCCCGAAGCTGGGTAAGTTGTCATCTTTTACTCGACTCTATCCGATATTACCTTCTTTGTCACAATCATTTACCTTGCCTTTTAAAACAGGAACTAAGGAAGGACGTGAAAGAGTTTAACAGCCCCTCTCCACAGCCAGAGGATCCCGGCCGGGCTCTTGACCCCGGACTTGAAGAAGATCCGGACATATCCGTGTAATTCGTCGACGGGACTTTCTACCAGGCAAGCAGTGGCGGCTCTTTAGTGGCCATTACCGTGGATTATCCCAGACTGCTTCCCGTGTCGCATGTAAGTAATGTCGGGGTTCCAACCTTCCGAAAGAATTCCTTCGTTTTGCCGTACCTTATGCTCACATGCCGTACTTTTATAGAAACGTCTGTCGGGACGCCGTGCAGAACCCGCGGGGTCCTCTCAGCAAGAGGCGCCTAGACAAGGTAGGCTTAAAAGGAAGGCGGTTAGGAGCGAGACACAGGCGCAGAGGTATTCATTAAACTTGCCCCGTGGTTTATTTGGTCTTTTTGTCGAGGCATGACGGTTTTAATTATGTCGTGGCAGGACACGCCAGACTATACCCGGGGACCCTTCCAGCCACGCCTCCAGCAGCCGGATTCCTCGACCGGATTCATGGGCGGAGGCTGAAGTGGGGACAGTGCCAAACTGTCCTCCTGCGGAGGATACGGATATGCTTTCTGCCACAAATTCTGAAGTAGAGAGTGCCATGAATCACCGGCGCCGGCGGGCCGTACTCCGCGGTGGTATTTTTTCCGAAGAGACATTTAATGCCTTCAATTCCAGACATGCATATATCCACGCAGCTCAAGATGGACTTGCCAGAGCAACGGACCAGTATTTGAAGGATATACAGGTAAGAGAAATTAATAAGTATGTATAGTAGTAGCCCCTGAGACTTGAAACAGTTGGCACAACTGATTTAAGTATCATTGTATGCGTAGGTTCTTGTAGAGAAGAATGCCCAGTTGTCTCAAGAGCTGGAGGAATGTAAGGCCCAAATGAAGGCCAATGCAGCCGGACAAGGGGAATCCAAGAAGGCTTATTTTGGTAATAATTTCCTTCTACCAGTTTTGTTTGTTCGGCATGGTTTATAAATCTGACCAAAAATTCGGCAGACAATCCCGGAGGAAATCCGAAGACTGTGGGAGATAATGAGCTGCATCTGCGAAGTCAGCTGAAGGCGGGCGAACGCGTGCTGACACAGTCTATTCAGGAGAAGAATAAACTTCAAGATGCGAATCTCTGATTGAGCATCAAATTGAAAGATGTTCGGGCTCAGCTCGCGGACTCCGTGAAGGAGAACCGGAGGCTTCGACGCGGCATTTATAGTAAGTGCTTGAATGAACTGTAGTATAGTTCGGCGAAGAGGTGTATTGACAGAGTTATGTCTGCAGGTATGGTGACGGGCCGTCCTGAAGAGGAGATGCCCGGCTCCACAGGTGATATGCTGCAGGAGCTTTCACAACTACATGAACGAGCTCGGCAGGTGATGCAGGGTATTGTCCAGGCCTTGTGGCCATCCGCTTCCTTGCCAGGAGGCATGAGCAAACTTGTAGAGATGCTCAAAGGAGCACGGCGGCGCTTTCGATTATGGAAGGTATCGGCTTGCCGGCAAGGTGCGAGAGAAGCTTGGGCCATGGTGAAGACGCGATACGCCAAGGGTGACCCAAACCATATGGCCGTCGGACCGGTGGGGTCAGATGGACAAGAGATACCCGTTAGTCTGGTATATGACCAAGTAGCGTTAGCTGCGAAGTATTCCCAACGGGATTGTAAGCTAGATAGCTTGTTGGATGGTATAGAGGAAGAGTACAGCCAGTCTAAATGACTATGTAAATTGAATGGGCTCATGTACTCCCTAGACGGATTGAAAATCATTTGTCATGGCGGACCATTTCGCTTCAGCCCCCGGATCCGATAGTCCGGGGTGTATCCGAATACCCACACAGTTATGAAAAACTGGGGTATGCGTGGAAACCAGGCGTAGGGGGTCATAAGTGCTTGAGCAGACAAGTACCCAACTAGTTATGTTATATTACATGGATAGTAAGAAACATCTTCCAGAGAGAATAGTTCCGTTAGGGGTTCCTTTCTCTGGGTGCGCATGCATCGATTGTGCATGTCCGGACTGCGAACAGAAGCGTAGGAAACAAAATATCTGGGAATTTTCGTTGTAATGAACGAGAACATCTTTTGTTCACCGACCGAATATTCCCTTAAGAACGCTCGCTTTCGGCTTCACCTTGTCTAAGGTACACATCCGGCTCAACCAGCAGTAACAATCGCAGAGGTGCTCCCCTTATGCCCTAGCCAAATTAACGGGAACGTAGGGCATAAATACAAGAGCTAGGCAACCCAACATGGCCAAAACTTAAGTCATATCGATGCATATAATGGTGAAGAAAAGGCACATATGGAAAGAAAAATGCATATGTGGCTGGCAAGAAGCCATTAAAGTAGTTATATTTAGCTTCCGAATAGGAAGCCCCAGGTATAGTGTGCACGCATAATGCGGCCAGAGTGCTCAGGGCATCCGTACAATTTTATGGCTGTATATTAAAAGGAAAAAGGGGCGAGAAAGGAGGAAAGAGGACATAATTGGAGAGGCGGAGTTAAGGAGACAAACACTGGGTTTGGTGCTAGGCATAGAATCTCTGGAGTCTGGCCGCGTTCCATGGGTTTGGTTCGAGTCTGTTATCAGGTGCACTGCGCTGATGGTACGCTCCTCCGGTAAGGGCTTTATCAATGATGAAGGGACCCTCCCACTTGGGTTTGAGCTTGTCCTTCTTCTTCTCGGGGAGGCATAGAACGAGTTCGCCAATATTATAAGTTTTGGCCCGTACTTCTCTACTTTGATACCTTTGAGCATGTTGCTGATAGAATGCGGAACGGGCTTTAGCGACATCATGCTCATCCTCCAAAGCATCTAAGTTGTCCTGTAAGTCTAGCTCGGCTTCCTTATCTTCATACATGCGCACGCGAGCTGAGTCATGGATTATATCGCAGGGCAGCACTGCTTCTGCACCATACACCATAAAAAATGGTGTGTATCCGGTGGTGCGACTCAGCGTGGTCCGTAGCCCCCAGAGTATAGAGTCGAGTTCCTCGACCGAATGCGTGTCTGTTTCCTTCAAGGATCGCACTAGTCTGGGTTTAATGCCGCTCATGATAAGACCATTTGCATGTTCGACTTGACCGTTTGTTTGGGGGTGATAGGCAGAGGCGTTGTCGAGCTTAATGCCCATTTTGCCACAACAGGTTTTCACCTCCTCGGCTGTAAAATTTGAGCCATTGTCAGTGATGATACCGTGGGGGACACCATAACGATGTACAACTTCTGATATGAAGTCTATCACTGGTCCGGATTCAGCCGTTTTGACTGGTTTGGCTTCTATCCATTCGGTGAACTTTTCCACCATGACCAATAAGTATTTTTTCTTGTGGCTTACCCCTTTAAGGGGTCCCACCATATCCAGCCCCCAGACCGCGAAGGGCCAAGTTATGGGGATCGTTTGGAGAGCAGTGGGGGGCATATGGCTCTGATTGGCAAATAGTTGACAACCAACGCAATGTTGGACAAGGTCCCGTGCGTCCGCCCGGGCTGTCGGCCAGTAGAATCCTGTCTGAAAGGCCTTGCTTACGAGAGCTCGGGCTGCCGTGTGGTGCCCGCCTAGTCCTGAATGGATTTCGGCTAAGAGCTGCCGCCCTTCCTCTTCGGAGATGCATCATTGGAGCACTCCGGTGGCACTCTTCTTGTAGAGCTTTCCTTCATGGACTTTGTAGGCTTTAGAGCGTCGCACAATACAACGTGCCTCAGTTTGGTCCTCGGGGAGCCCTTGCCAATTAAGGTAGGCCAAGAAGGGCTCGGTCCATGGGGCAATGACAGCCATTATTTCGTGGGCCGAAGATGTTATTTTGGTGGCAGAGCCCCCGATTACGTCAGAAGGTTCAGAATCTGTGGTTGTGTTCGGAGCCAGACTAATAGTGCCGAACTCCCCTTCCCATGACACGGACGGCTTGAATAGTCTTTCTAAGAAGATATTAGGTGGGACAGGGTCGCGTCTAGCGCCGATGTGGGCGAGGATATCGGCCGCTTGGTTATTTTCTCTGACCACATGGTGGAATTCGAGCCCCTCGAACCGAGCTGACATTTTGAGGATGGCATTGTGATAGGCCGCCATTTTGGGGTCCTTGGCGTCAAAGTCTCCATTTACCTGAGATATTACGAGGTTCGAGTCCCCGTCTACATAGGCCTCTACAGTCTTGTCGATTTGTTTTTCCAGGCATGTCTGAATCATGCGTTGATAGGTTGCGCCGGTGTTTTTGAGCCCGAAGGGCATGGTGTTGAAACAGAAGGGGCCGTACGGAGTGATAAAGGCCATTGCGGCCTGGTCAGACTCTGCCATCTTTATTTGATGGTATCCGGAGTATGCGTCGAGTAAACACAATGAGTCGTGTCCTGCAGTGGCATCGATTATTTGATCAATGAGGGGGAGGGGGAAGGGATCCTTAGGGCAAGCTTTATTGAGGTCCTTGAAATCGACACACAAGCGCCAGGATTTGTCCTTTTTTGGTACCATTACCAAGTTTGCTAGCCAATCCAGATGTTTGATGTCTCTGATGAATCCGGCCTCGAGTAGTTTGGCTAGCTCTTCTCCCATGGCTTGCCGCTTAGGCTCAGAGAAGCGCCTAAGAGTCTGCTTGACTGGCTTGTATCATTTCAATATGTTGAGGCTGTGTTTGGCCAGCCTGCGTGGGATGCCCGACATGTCCGAAGGGTGCCAGGCAAAGATATCCCAGTTTTCATGCAGGAAATCCCGCAGTGCGGCGTCTATCGCGGGGTTCAACTGTGTCCCAATTGAAGCTGTCTTGGTAGGGTCTGTTGGGTGGACCTGGAATTTGACTATCTCGTCCGCTGGTTTGAAGGAGGTGGATTTAGGTCGCTTGTCGAGTATCACGTCGTTTCTGTCCACTGTTGCTCGCAGCGTTGTTAGTTCTTCGGCCGCGAGGGCTTCTGATAATGCCTCCAGGGCGAGGGCGGCGGGTTTTTTTCGGCACGGAGCGCGACGTCTGGATCACTAACTAGAGTGATGATTCCATTGGGCCCGGGCATTTTGAGCTTCATGTACCCGTAATGGGGTATAGCCTGGAAGGTTGTGAATGCGTCCCGCCCCAAGAGGAATGTAATTTCTTCGGACCTGTAATTCTCCGGCGTGCCGAATACCACATCCAATGTGATTTTTCCCGTGCATCGCGCCTCCCGACTAGGGATAATTCCTCTGAAGGTTGTGCTGCTTTGCTTAATGCGGCTCTTGTCAATTTCCATCTTGATAAGGGTTTCCTCGTAAATGAGGTTTAGCCCGCTTCCGCCGTCCATGAGCACTTTAGGGAGCCTGAAGCCCTCCATGATTGGGATAAGGACTAAAGCGGCTAGTGCTCGGACTTTTCAGAATTAAGGTTCGTGTCGGCATTCTGGGAACGGGGGTCCCCAGACTTGCCTGCCTGCGGCCTGTGGCGTGGCTCAAAGGGGGCCCAGCACGACCCATCTTCATCAACACAAGCTCAAGACCCTCGCGAGGGGCCAAGCCTCACGGGGCGGACGACAAGGAGCTTCCTCAGGCACGGCCTTGTCAGGCTGACTCACGAGGAGGCGGAGAGTTCAAGGCGGGGTGCCTCGCGAGGTGCCCATGACGCAAGCCATGACGACAAAGGGCGCCGGACGGGCGCCAGCCGCGAAGTGTCCTTCTTTCCTCTTTGGTGCAGGGGGAGCAAGCGCAGGCGAGAGCATCAAGCAAAGGCATCCATTTCGGTGCAACAAGACCAAGACCAGTCCAACGGCAGGATGGAGGTCACCATGGAGCCCAAGTCGCCGTCACCACCAGAGCCTTTGACAGGCGAGGACCAACTTTATTCAGGATAAGTGTACTAGATGTTCCCCTTCAAATTGGCCAATTGTTGGCGCCCTGCCCGCTCAATATTTGGGAAGAGGCCCAGGGCCTTCGCCTATAATTAGGACTAGCCACCCACATGGTAGAGAGATCTAGAGAGGAAGCTAAAGATAAGATAGGCATCTAGAATCAACCCTTCCAAAGGGGCAACACCACCACAAGAACTGACCCTTGCGAGGCTGTTCTTCCTTGTATTGTTCATCATCCGCCCAAGAGGCAATCCACCACGCCACACACTGGAGTAGGGTATTACACCACAATGGTGGCCTGAACCAGTATAAATCCTGTGTCTCTTGTGTTGTTCTTCTCGTAGTTTAGATCCTAGCGATTTGGCAAAGAACAGGTAGGTAGAAGGCGAAACTTCCGCGTGCACCCCAGTGTTCGAACCTCAAGGGTCTGCCGGAACCCGAAATCCGACATTTGGCGCGCCAGGTAGGGGTGCTCCGGAATTCATCTTCCGTCGCCCTGCTCTTCTCCGACCATCGCGACCATGTCTGACGCATGCTGGGTTCGCGCCGAGCACCAAGCCGCCCTCGCTTCCCGCGTCACCCAGACGGCTCCTGTCGGAGGGTGCCCTCGTCGTTCCCCATCGCCTGCCGTCAACGCCGCCACCGGTCCGGTGGGGAACGAGCAACAAGCATCGTCCCAGCACCCGTCCATGAGGCGAAACGGCCGCACCGATACGCCCTCACTCACCCCCACTGGTTCTTCATCCCGCGCGCCCCGCGCGGCCATGGAGGCCCGAGCTGCGCTCATCGCGGCAAACGAGCTCCTGCGCTACCGCTAGTCGACGACGTCTACGAAGAATGGCTCGACCGAGTCGCCGAACTCGTCCGTGCCGCTGGGGGCTCCCCCGCGCCATCCTTCTCGCTGCACCGCGCCCCGCCATGCGTGGGCAATGAAGCTCCTGGGGCGCCTCAGCCGCCTCCCCCTCAAGAAGGCGCCCTGGCTCCAAGGCGCGCGGCCCCTGGGCGGAACCTGCCCCGTCAGGAACCAGCGCGGCAGGAGCAGAGCTTCCAAGAGGTCCCTCGCCCTCGAGAAGCTGCCCGAGCGCTCCCTGCTTCGGCTCGTCCCGACCACGCTCCTGCTCCAGCACGTCAAGACCCCGTGCTGCACCCAGCTGCGGCACACGGGGACCCACAAGACCGAGCCCTTCGTCCTCCAAGGCCTCCTGTGGCCACAGCGGGCTGCCGCGCCTTCACCACCGAGCTACACACCGTCGCGTGGCCCGACAAGTTCAAGCTAGACTTGCCTCCTCGCTACGACGGCACGGCAGACCCTGCAGAGTTCCTCCAGCTCTACGAGCTGGGCATCGAGGCTGCCAACGGAGACGAGAAGGTCATGGCAAACTGGTTTCCCATGGCTCTCAAGGACGGGGCCCGCACCTGGCTTCTGAACCTGGCCCAAGGCACGATCTCCTCCTGGGACGAGATGCGCACCCGCTTCATCGCCAACTTCCAGGGTACTTGTGACCGGCCGCCCGCCGTGAGCGACATGCGCCGCATCAAGCAACAACCGGGGGAAACCCTGCAGAAGTACATCCAGCACTTAAACAATGCGCGCCTCAAGATTCCCAAGGTGACTGAGGAGGCCATCATCTCAGCCTTCTCTGACGGCGTGCGTGACGTCAAAATGAAGGAGGAGCTCACAATGCATGAAGATCTGTGCACTTCCTTGGAGTTGTTCAACCTGGCGACCAAGTGCGCCAGGGCTGAGGAAGGGCGTCTCTCCCTCCTTGAATTGCCTGCTGCAGACCCTGAAGAGAAGAAACCCAAGGCCAAGGACGTGAAGCGCAAGGGGTCTGCCATGCTCGCGGCAGAACCAGACACCTAGCGGGGCAGAGATCAGCCCGAATCCTCCAAGGGCAGTCGGTACTGCGTGTACCACGACATCCACACCCACAACACCAATGAATGCCAAGAGCTCAGGGCCGTGCGTGAAGGACGGACTGGCTGGCGTCTCGACCGCAAGGACCGGGGCTACGGACGAGGAGGAGGAAGGAACGCAGGACGCTGGGAAGACCACGGCCCACGTTAAGGGTGGTGCGACCAACCTCGCAAGGATCGCTGGTAGGACCCGCCTCGCGAGGGAGGCTAGAGGGATCAGCCTCGTGAGGATCGCCTGCAAGGTAACGCAGGCCTCCCTCCTCTACCGCTGCAGCCAAGGAGAAATGAGGACCGTCATCAGGACGAAGGGGCTGGGGGCTTCCAGGAACCACGCGCGATCGCCTGCATCCTAGGTGGAGCTCAAGCCCCAGCCTCTCAGCGCATCTTCAAGTAGTTCGCCCACGAAGTGAATGCAGTCCTCCCCAAGCTCGAGGCCACGCGCCCTCTCAGGTGGTCGGCGTGCTCCATCACATTCAGCTCAGCGGATCCGCTCAAGTGCGCGTCCACAGCCGGAGTCCTCCCGATGCTTTGTTCCCCAATCATCAGTAACGTGCTAGTCACCAAGACCCTTATCGATGGCGGGGCAGGGCTCAATGTCCTGTCCATGGAAACATTCAACAATCTCCAAGTACCCTACAGTCAGCTTGAGCCCACCAAGCCTTTCTCCGGAGTCAACGACGGCTCCACGGTCCCGATTAGGTAGTTCCGCCTCCCTGTCACCTTCGGGGCTCGCGACAACTACCACACCGAGCTCATCAACTTCGACGTTGCCCACATTCGCCTGCCGTACAATGCCATCCTCGGGTACCCAGCGCTGGCCAAGTTCATGGCTGTAACCCACCACGGCTACAACGTCCTCAAGATGCCAGGAAGTGGCGGAGTCATCACGGTGCCCTGCGAAGAGAGAGACGCAGTCTGCTCCCTGGAGAGAGCCTTTCAGGCCGCATCACTGGAAGACCCGAATCGGGGAAGCAGGAGGCTTCCCGAGGCCGCCCCCAAGAAGAAGAAGACATCGACTGGCCCGGCACCTCAGGAGGCAGGTCCCTCTGGGCCCGCGCCTGCTCAGGGGGAACCTCCTTCCATCGGGAAGCGCGCCCGGTGCCCTCCTCAGGCAGCGCTCGGGGGCTCTCCCCTGGAGGGTCGTCGACCTCGCCAAGGTCACGAGGGAGGCGCTTGGGAACCACGTGGAGGCGTGCTTCGAAGCACGATTCCATCAAGAAGGAGCAAGGCAAGGAGGGCCAAACCCTCAGGAGTTTGTCAGCAAGGCCATTCAGGAGCTACAGGAGTCAAGGGTCATGAGAGGCAGCCGCCGCTTACCCGCTGTGGCCCCCCATCCTGGCGAGGATGGTGGGCTGCGTGTCTGTATCGACATACCAGTGCTCAACCAAGCCACTTCTCATGAGCGCCTCTGGCCTTCGCGAGTGGGACGCCGCGAGGGGCCGCCCCACAGCTACGTTCGCATGCCTTACGGCTCGCCGAACGCGGGTGCTGCGTACCGGCGCATCATGAGGGCCATCCTGGAGGCTCAAGAGGTCAGGCGTTCCGCAGCCCTGGTGGAGATGGAGACGGTCCGCGAGGAGCCACCAGCGCCTCCGAAGCCTCCCGAGGCCCCAGGGCCTAGGCGCTCGTGAGGATCTGCTCCTGCAGCCCAGCGAGTCTTCTGCATCAACACCCCTTCGTCTTCAGCGTCATTAGGTGACATCTTTCTAGTTTCATTTCCAGCTGGGAGTGCCCTCAGGGCTGCATTATTCCCAGGCCGCGTGGGTCCGTCCCTGTGGCATGTATCTTTTTTATTTCATGTTCTTAGCTCACTCTGCTGGGGGCGCCCCTCAGGCTGCATTACCCCCAAGCCGCTCGGGTCAGACCCAGTGGCATGTACCCCTCTTGCATTTATCTTAGGGCCGTGTTTTTGACCCGTCATGCTTGTTATTTGGTGCCGGTTCATGGTACCTTTTTTCTTCCTGCATGTCGCAAGCTTGCAGGGTTCCTGGATGTCGCGACGAACACTCGTTTCATCTGTCATGAGCCTGCAGGGTTCCCCCAGGAGCGTCGTCATGTGAGGCCCCCACAGTGTCTTCTTCACCTTCATCCACGCAAACCGCTTGCACGTTAAAGGGGGTGCCTGAGCATCGTGACTCAGGGCTCCTACTGGTTCTCCAGCCCTCACCCTCTGGCCATGTCCATGGCATCACAACCTGGCATGCCAGCGACGGCTGAGACTCGCTCGAGGGCCGGGACCCGAGGACGTAGAGCAGAAAGGGGAGCAAGGGCGAGAGGGGAGATGCACGTGGTGACCTCGCCAAACAACCCTCCGATGGCCAAGGCACGGACTTAGCGCCGCACTAGGAAGCGTTCCTGACCCTCGAGATAAGTCACTCTCCGGGAACACTAGCTATCGCAGCACCGTCCCCGCACCCAATACCATTCCATCTTAGCAACATCGCTCTCCTTTCTCACCGAATAATGGCTGCTTGACCGCCAAGGGGGACCTCCTGAGCATCGCGACTCACGGGCTCTTATCGGGCCTCGGGCCGCTCACCTCCTGGCCTTGACCACGACATCGCGACCTGGCATACCAGCGATGGCTGAAGCCGCCTTGGGACTGGGACCTGTCGGCGCAGAGCACCAAGTCCTCACGAGGTGTGACAGGAAGAAACTAAGCTAAGACGGAATGACCATTTCGCACTGCTTCATAATGAGGATCATATTGACAAAAGGAGCTACAGACACCTTACAAGCCCCCACGGGGTGTGTTCTTGGCTCCTCGCAGGGGCAAAAGATGCATATCCTAAGGAGTCCTAACTACAGGAACCGCCGCGGCAGACGCCATCATCAACAGTGGGCCGTCAGGCGCCAGCGCCAACCTCATCAAGATCAGAGACGGCGGCGGCCTAACGAGTCTGTCCTGCTCCAAGAGCGGCGCAGGCTCGGGGGCTCGTAGCTGTCGTCGCTCATCTCCAGAGTCGCGAAGGGCTTGGTGGAGTAGCTGGATCCTCCGGCACCCCCGCCGCTTGAGGAGCTGCTGGAAGAGCGTGCGGCGGCAGGCCCGGTCCCAGCCGCTCCAGAGCTTCTGCCGCTGCCTCTGGGACAGCACTCCAACTGGCGCCCTTCTTCGTCGAAGACCTTGAAGAGCATCACGGAAGCGCTATCGAACTCCAGGTGGATCACGAGGGCGCCCCTCGCCCTGCAAACCCGGGCGATCTTGCCCCAGCCCCGGGTCATGAAGACCTTACCTGGGGCGACGACCTCGACATCGGCATCGGTCGCCGGAGTCTGGCAATCGGCATGCTGCAGCCAAAGCCTGAAAGGCCCCCTCGGCGGAATCTCAAAGGCGAAGGAAGAAGGAAGGCGAATCCAAGATACAGGAGGCATGTCAGCGTGGAGCACAAACTCTCGGGAGGAGCCCTCGGCGTGGACTCCAGGAGGGACAACGCGCACCGCCGTGACTCGCCGGCACCGACGGCGGCGTCGTCCATGGCGCTCGACACCAGCTCCTGCAGGGCCCCCATGGTGGGCGTACAGAGGCAGCGGGAACCCTGGCGGCGGTCGCTCGCACCAAGGCCTCGACACCTCCTGCCGCACGCCCTCATCTTGGTGGCAGAGGGCCAACCACTTCTTCGGCGGAAGCAGGTCAGGACCCTCTCGGGGGGCCTTTCCCTTCTCTCATGTGGAGAACCAGCGGATGGGCGCCATCAACGCGAGATGGACCGACGGCAAAGATGAAGAAGAGGAGGAATAGCAGAGGAAGATTGACCGGAATGGCTCGCGCCACTCCGTACTTATAGCCAAGGGAGGCCAACCGCTGGCCTCTACGACCGCAGGTAATTATGACTCGTTTCGTGTGCAGGGACTTGTGGAATCTGTGCAGTTGCCGAGGCATCATGGGGAAGTGGAGACGCCCACGTCCAATCAACCGCCACGCGACGCCCAAGGCCGCAGGCTGTTAGAGCCCGCGACACTTCGCACTTACCCTTTCGCCTCTCTGCTCGGCCAAGTCCGGGCGCGCCTTGGGCCCGGGGGCTACTGTCGACGTTCCGAGAACGGGGGTCCCCAGGCTTGCCTACCTACGGCCTGCGGCGTGGCTCAAAGGGGGCCCAGCACGGCCCATCTTCATCAACACAAGCTCAAGACCCTCGCGAGGGGCCAAGCCTCGCGGGGCGGATGACAAGGAGCTTCCTCAGGCACGGCCTCGTCAGGCTGGCTCACGAGGAGGCGGAGAGTTCAAGGCGGGGTGCCTCACGAGGTGCCCATGACGCAAGCCATGACGACCAAGGGCGCCGAACGGGCGCCAGCCGCGCAGTGTCCTTCTTTCCTCTTTGGTGCAGTGGGAGCAAGCGCAGGCGAGAGCATCAAGCAAAGGCATCCATTTCAGTGCAACAAGACCAAGACCAGTCCAACAGCAGGATGGAGGTCACCGTGGAGCCCAAGTCAGCGTCACCACCAGAGCCTTTGACAGGCGAGGACCAACTTTAGTCAGGATAAGTGTACTAGATGTTCCCCTTCAAATTGGCCAATTGTTGGCGCCCTTCCTGCTCAATATTTGGAAGAGGCCCAGGGCCTTCGCCTATAAATAGGACTAGCCACCCATAGGGTAGAGAGATCTAGAGAGGAAGCTGAAGATAAGATAGGCATCTAGAATCAACCCTTCCAAAGGGGCAACACCACCACAAGAACTGACCCTCGCGAGGATGTTCTTCCTTGTATTGTTCATCATCAGCCCAAGAGGCAATCCACCACGCCACACACTGGAGTAGGGTATTACACCACAATGGTGGCCTGAACCAGTATAAATCCTGTGTCTCTTGTGTGGTTCTTCTTGTAGTTTAGATCCTAGCGATTCGGCGAAGAACAAGTAGGTAGAAGGCGAGACTTCCGCGCGCACCCCAGTGTTCGAACCTCAAAGGTCTGCCGGAACCCGAAATCCGACAGTTCGTCACTGGCATTGTAAGTTATAGCTGTGTCGTTCCATGGATTTATCCTTGCCACATGGGAAACTTCTGCGAGGCTGCGCTGAGCTTGCTTGCGCCTGTTATTGGAAGCAAAAGTCTCGAAGACTGTAAAGACCGTATTGTTGTCTCACGCGGGATGTTGCTCTGCTTTATGTTCTATGAGGAGATCCTCGCCGCTCTTTGCTACCTGCCGGAGTATCCAACATGCTCTAAGGCTATGAATTAGCGTAGTATCCGGTGTGTTGTGAATCTTGCGCGACCCGTTTAGCCATTGGTCCAATACAGTTCCACGCCTTGCGGCGAGCTTTGGCTTTTTAGTACTTGAATCGGGTGACTTACGAGAGCTTACCCTTTTAGCTCGGACAGAGGAATTGGTTAGAGCCGGATTGTCCCAGAAGTTTGTTTGGGTTTTCCAGGCCCTTTCCATCGCGCAATATTTTTGCACTATGGACGCTAAGTCAGCAAAGTGTACTATGTTGCGACGACTTATAGCGTTGAGAATCCCTTTGTCCGTGCAATTTTGGCAAAAGAGGGAGATTGCATCTGCCTCACGACAGTCCTTGACCCTATTCATCACAAGGAGGAATCTGGCCCAGTAATGATGTACTGTTTCTTGGGGCTCTTGTCTGATATGTAAAAAATTGGATAAATCTGGCTAGGTGGTTGGTTTTGAATCTGAATCCCGACCCGATCTGGGACCCAGGGGCAAAGAGGCTTCCGAGCTTAATGCCTCGGGTTCTGGGGCGCTACCCGATCTCTTCGGCCGGCCACCCGATTCTGAGTCTGGGGTCTGTGTCATGTCCTCCCGCGAGCGGGTGTCTGGATCAGAGAGCTCGGAAATCTGGACATAGTTCGTCCTCAAAGTAGAGTGAGAATTAGGATGATGCTCTTCCACTACCGCTATCTCATGGGTGACCGGTGGAGAGTGAATCTCCCTTTGGTCGGGTTTAAGCCCGATCCGGCCATAGTCCATAGCGACGCCCAGGGCGGCGATGCGATCCAAGAGCTCATTGAGGGAGAAGAGCTCCATTGGGTCCATCTGTTCGGCAAGTTCCGAATCAGCGTGGAGGCTATTCTTAATGACCTGAGGAGTCATTGTCGGCGCGACAGCCGATCGGGCGGCCATAACGAAGCTGCCCAGACGAAGAGTTTGGCCTAGAGCCAGGGCTCTCCCGGCAGTGATGTTGTCTTTAACAACGAGACGAACCATCAAGCCTTATAGCGACGACACAGAGGAACTCTCAATGAAAGCACCAATGTTGGTGTCAAAACCGGCGGATCTCGGGTAGGGGGTCCCGAACTGTGCGTCTAAGACTAATGGTAACAGGAGGCGGGGGACACGATGTTTACCCAGGTTTGGGCCCTCTCGATGGAGGTAATACCCTACTTCCTTCTTGATTGATCCTGATGATATGAGTATTACAAGAGTTGATCTACCACGAGATCAGAGAGGCTAAACCCTAGAAGCTAGCCTATGGTATGATTGTTGTCCTCTCCTACGGACTAAACCCTCCGGTTTATATAGACACCGGAGGGGGGCTAGGGTTACACAGGGTCGGTTTACAGAGAAGGAGATCTACATCCGAATTGTCAAGCTTGCCTTCCACGCCAAGGAGAGTCCCATCCAGACACGGGACGAAGACTTTTATCTTGTATCTTCATAGTCCAACAGTCCGGCCAAAGCATATAGTCCGGTTGTCCGGATACCCCCTTATCCAGGACTCCCTCACTCATTCGCCGGATTCTCCCGTGTCAAAGACAGGCATTTGATATGTGGGAGTTCGACCCGGCCGAACACCAGATGCTGCTAGAGCTCTTTCACACAACACACAAAGAAATCAGGAAGGTGTTGTTCAAGACCGGTGAAGTTCCTCCTCCCCTTCCCGAGGACCGTGGGCTCAGCGCAAAGCGCCTCGCCAGTCCGGTAAGTCCTTTGATTGTTGCAGGATGTTCCTCTCTAGTACATTCGCGAGAGGATTCTTAAGTCCCCATGCTGACTGAACAGGATTGGGTGGAGATGGTGGAGCGGATCGACTGCCCAGCTCCATTGCCCGAGGACCCAATAGACGCACTCCTGGCGGAGATGGTGGTTCCGGCACCTTACAAGGTGCCGGAGAAAAAGGCCGAAAATAAGGCCGCGGGGGCCCGAAAGGGTCTCTAACGCGAGGCCGCACCAGATGCCTCGCTAGAAGATGACGAGGCACACTCCTCCCACGAAGGGGAGGAGAGAAAGAGGAAGGCTGCCTCAACTGAGGGGGCCGAAGGGTCCAAGAAGGTGGCCGTTGGGACCAGAAAATAGAATCGTCATCCGAAGATGACGAGGAAGATCCT
>NC_041387.1:469405259-469576816 GCF_002162155.2 Triticum dicoccoides | reverse complement strand
ATGAAGAAATGCCCCCTCCCCGCACTTGGGAGGAGAAGAAAAGGAAGGCCATCCCGTCGGGGGAGGCCGGGATGCCGAAGAAGGGAAAAGCGTCCCTTCTCGAACACTCCTCAACCGCTGCCTATAGCGACGAGGAGTGGTTGCCCAGGGACAAGCCCGGGCGTGGTCATAAGTATCCGCATTCCATGGTTTGTAATGACGCTGAACACGTGTATGTAGTCCGGCCAGGTCCGCTCTCGGGTTGTCCTCTTCGGGGGAGTCTCTGGACGAGTCAGAGATGAATTCACACCCGACGGCCACCTCCCCGCGACCTACGGATGACACCGAGGTGTTGTCTCGAAGGATACCAGAGCAGGAGGTGATGGTTCCAGAGACGCCCCAAGGCCAAATCCCGGGCGCCGGACACATGGGGGCTGAGACCCCCATGGGTTATCCTGACGGGAGCCACAGCAAGTCTGGCTCCCAGCCGGTTACTGCGCCGGAGCCTACAAAGGTTCCGGGCTCCAGTAAGCAGTCCCTCGTGAAGGAGGGCGAGCCAGCCATGCCGGTGACCTCCGCCTAGCCGGAGGCATCGGATAATTTGTTGGAAGTGCTTCGAGGCGCTTCCATCGACGATAAACACCGTACGCTTATGGGTACGGTGATTGAGAAGGTTCGGCTTGCCAAAAGCAGATTGGCCGAATCCTGCACCAGCCTGCTAACAGGCTTTGAGGTAAGTAAAAAGGTGTGAGGAAATATCACCCAATAGACAGTAGCCCCTGATACTCTGCTTGGTGTTCGGAAAGAAAAGCCAAATGGAGGGTCAACTAAAAATCCACAGGAAGCTAATAGTACTTGTCTGTATGAACAAATAGGCACTGCTACTAACCGCTGCTGTGCGTACGGCTGAGGTTGCCGGACTCAAGCACGAATTGGGGCAGGACGAAGAAGAGCTCGGCCTTGTGAAGAAGCAGCTCGAGGAGAACAAAGGTAAGTGAAACCCTGTCCATATATCGTATAGAGGATAAAAAGTTGGTGATGCTAACAAAAAGCATCAAGGCTTTTGATCAGGACCGCGACTGAAGTGGCGACCCTGAAGGAAGCGCTGTCCGCAGCCAAAGCCAAGGCAGATACGGAGCGCACCGAGCGCGAGAAGCAAGATGCTCGGGTGGGAGAGGTACAACAAGAGCTCCAGTAGCTCGGCAAGAAGTTCGACTCCCTAGAGCGTGACTACGAGACGCAAGCGTCTGAGCTTGCGAAGGCCCTCCAGAGCATGGCCGATGCCAAGGCCGAAGCCCAAAAGGCCCTCCAGTAAATCCAGGCGGCCAAGAAGATAGCAGAGGGTAAGGCATTCTTTATGCAAAGCAAGCATGTGGAGGAGTCATTTCTTTTACTTACACGAATCTGGAGCTCTCTAGGGGCATTCGTAGATCTGCCACGCAGTGTTTCGAATGCCACGGAGTTCTATAGCGCTGAAGAGGGGAGCTCCATGGAGAAGTTATTCTGGTCCCAATATACTGGGGCCGAACATCGGATGCCTCTAAGTGACCACCTGAAGCAGCTGGTCAAACTCCACAATGCGGCCGAACAGGCCATGAAGGACCTCATAGTCTGGATGTGGCCTGGCGAGCCCCTACCCGGCAGCTACTTTGGCCTGGTGAAGCGGATGGTGCATGCATGTCCACGGCTAGAAGTTATCAAGAAATCCGTATGTATTGAGGGTGCCCGACGGGCCCTTGCCCATGCGAAGATGCATTGGGCCAAACTGGATGCTGAGAAGCTCGTGAAGGATGGACCCCCGAAGGGCAAGGAGCATTGCTACCCTGACAAATATTATGATGGTGTTATGAAAGGCGCTCGGCTTGTGGCAAATGAATGTCCTAAGAGCATAATTTTCGAGTAAATGTACTTATGTTGTCTGTGTAATATAAGGACGAGTTTGGTTGCGCTATATAACGCTTTTTTTGATTTGAAATATTACCTTCTCTGCGGCCGTTTATCAAAATCTCAAAGTAGGCCAGTCGTCAGCTTCCGCCCTCTTGTAACTAATACTGGGGTGTTCGTGGAAAACCCAAACACTCTTTTTCCAAATTCTTGGTCATTGAAGGAGGTGTTTAGTGCAGCGAACGAGGCAATCTGACTATTCGGCTTTATAACTCTCACTTGGCCATAGAAGTCTATAATTTTAAATTTCGACGAAGCCCCTAGCATTCGGAAGGCCGAACTGGGGCGTTATACATGCCTTAATCGGGCAAGGCCGATTCCTCGCCTTAAGCGGAAAAAATCTTTAGGGATTTAGTACCTCGCGAACAGCGACCAGCTCTCGCCGCATCATGACGGTCAGTTTTCGGCTTTCTCTACTGAGGTGCTTGTCCGGAAGAACAGGGACACAATCGCAGTAGTTCTCCCTGCGCTACCTTAGCCGATATAACGGAACGTAAGGTACCAAAACAAGGGAGCCGGGCTAACCCAACTATTGACCAAAGACATGATTCGGAGCTGATGCATATAATGCTATAAGTTCGAGGTGCCGCACTGTCGAAAGTGTTCGGACTTTTCTTGCCATATTAAGCCCCTGGCAAACTGAGCGTACCAAAATGTACGGATCCAATATTGAATAAATATTCAACGGAAAATATGAAGATAGTAATAAAAAGCTGACGCTGTGTACTGCTTCCAATTTATTTGGACAATGCGGCAAGGCGTAGGTATACAACTAATGCATTGAGCAGAAAGAAATAGGACTATTTGACATGTCCTATCCAAGGGCAGGCTACATGTGGGTATGTAAGAACAGGTATAACGATCATTGAAGAAGACCACCTGAGTATTCCCTTGTGTGCAAAACCTTTTGCCTCCTTGGTGTCCCCTCTGTAGTGAGTCCGGTTATCCGATCTCTTTGAAGGGGCTGCCCAAAAGTGGGGTCCTGAAAAAAGAAAAAAGAAAAAAATGGTATGCGGGCCTCATGGCAGCTTCTGAACCGCACTCCGGCCGCTTTGTCGTCTCGCCTCCACCTATGCCCATGGTATCTTGAGCGCGTATTTATGTACGCATAGCACGAATGTCGCCTGAAAGGGGCTGGGGTGGAGGCCGGATTGCTAATCGAGCTCCTGGCGTGCCTGACGGTCCTGTTGCGGGGTGCTTCGGACTCGCTTGACGGTGTTCGTGTTTGCCGGATTGGTTGTTTGTCGGAGGAGGCTGCTTTGTACTTCCGCTGCGAGGGCTGCAGTGTGCTCTTCCGTACAGAGGGAGCGGTCTGTATTTCCATTGACTGTTATGACCCCGCGAGGTCCTGGCATTTTGAGCTTGAGGTATGCATAGTGTGGTACCGCATTGAATCGAGCGAACGCGGTTCGTCCAAGTAGTGCATGGTAGCCACTACGGAAAGGGATGATATCGAAGATTAACTCCTCGCTTCAGAAGTTATCCGGAGATCCGAAGACCACTTCCAGTGTTATTGAGCCCGTGTAGCATGCCTCTACCCCTGGAATTACACCTTTGAAGGTAGTTTTTGTGGGTTTGATCTGTGACGGATCGATGCCCATTTTGCGCATTGTGTCCTGATAAAGCAGGTTCAGGCTGCTGCCACCGTCCATGAGAACTCGTGTGAGGTGGAATCCATTGATGATTGGGTCAAGGACCAATGCGGCTGAGCCGCCGTGACGGATGCTGGTGGGATGGTCCCTACGACCAAAGGTGATTGGGCAGGATGACCATAGGTTGAATTTTGGGGCGACGGGCTCCATCGCATAGACGTCCCTGAGTGCGCGCTTTCGCTCCCATTTGGGGATGTGAGTGGTGTAGATCATGTTCACCATTTTTACCCGGGGAGAAAATTTCTTCTGTCCTCCAATGTTTGGATGCTGGGGCTCCTCGTCATCATCGTTGTGCAGCCCCTTGTCCTTGTTCTTGGCATTTATCTTGCCGGCCTGTTTGAACACCCAACAATCTCTGTTAGTGTGCCGTGAATCGAGGGTGCCGTGAATCTGGCACGAGCGGTCGAGTATGCGATCCAGACTGGACGATCCCGGATTGTTTCTTTTGAATGGCTTCTTCTGCTGATCGGATTTGGAGTTGCTGAATCCAGCATTGACTGTCGTATCCTCAGCATTGTCGCCATTGTTTTGATGCTTGTGTTTGTTACGCCGTGGATTTCCGTTATTGTCATGGATATCTGAGGTGCCAGGGTTTCCTGGCACGGTGTTGCTGCGAGCCAGCTAACTGTCCTCACCCGCGCAAAAGCGGGTCATTAGTGTCGTGAGTGCCGCCATGGTCTTCGGTTTTTCTTGGCCGAGGTGTCAGGCAAGCCACTCGTCACAGATATTATGCTTGAAGGCCGCCAGGGCCTCGGCATCCGGACAGTCGACAATTTGGTTCGTTTTAGTTAGGAACCGAGTCCAGAATTTCCTGGCTGACTCTCCGGGCTGTTGGGTAATGTGACTTAGGTCGTCAGCATCCGGTGGTCGCACGTAGGTGCCCTGGAAGTTATCAAGGAATGTGTCCTCGAGATTTTCCCAACTGCCAATGGAGTTTGCTGGCAGGCTATTCAGCCAGTGTCTGGCTGGCCCTTTAAGCTTGAGTGGGAGATACTTGATGGCATGTAGGTCATCACCGTGGGCCATGTGAATGTGGAGAAGAAAATCCTCAATCCACACTGCGGGGTCTGTTGTGCCATCGTATGACTCGATGTTGATGGTTTTAAACCCTTCTAGGAATTCATGTTCCATTACTTCATCAGTGAAGCAGAGGGGGTGTGCGGAGCCTTTGTGCTGGGCTATGTCGCGGCATAGTCCGATTATGTCTGGTCGGTAATGTCCGGCCTGGTCGGATTTATTAGTATTGTATCCGACGTGACGATCAGTGACATGAGCTGTGGCGTGCCCTCGTGATCCGTATATCGATCTTGGTTGTCCCGCGTTGTTTTCCAATATGTCTTGCAGGTCCTGTGTATTGCCCCGGGCCATAGTGAACCGGCGTGGGGTGCGGGCTGGTGTCCGGCCTGATATGCCGTTTTATCCCGGCCCCGTGGTGGCCGGTCAACGTCATCTTGTGTTGGAAGTTCAGGCTCTTCGGCCTCTTCTTCTAGCGGTTTGTGCTTTGGGTATCCCCTGCTCAGGGGTTCGAGTCCGTATTCCTCGGCCGCTAGGACTTTGGTCCATCTATCTGCGAGCAGATCTTGGTCACCTTGGAGCTGCTGCTGCTTCTTTTTCAGGCTTCTTGCAGTGGCTATAAGCCTGCGCTTGAAGCGCTCCTACTCTATGGGATCCTCTCGTACGCCGAATTCATCGTCACCGAGGCTCACCTCGTCTTTGGAGGGAGGCATATAGTTATCGTCCTCCAAGTATCCGTCTGTCGCCTGTTCGTCTGGGCTAGCCTGCCCGTGTTCCTGTGCGGCTTGCTTGAAGGTGGGTTGATCAGGATGGTATTCCTCTTCGGCACCATGTGAATTTTCTTCTCCAGTGCCGGTACTGTTGTGGCGAGACTTGGAGCGGCGCCGATGACGCCCATGTTTTGCTTTCTTCCCCAAGGGGTTATCTCTCGTTACCTCATTGCCATTGGTTTTTTTGGGAGTATCCACCATATATATATATCATATGAAGAGGTGGCAGTCCAGCGCCTTGTGGGCGGTGGTTCCTATTCTTCTCCCGCATCGTCGTCCATACCGTTGATGTCTTCGGAGTCGAAGTTAAGCACGTCGGTCAAGTCATCGACCGTGCCTACTAAGTGGGTGGTGGGTGGGTAACGAATTTTTTCGTCGCTAGCTTCCCACTTGAGCCGGACATAGTTCGGCCAGGAGTCTCCTGACAAAGAGAGAGACCTTAATGAATTCACCACGTCTCCGAAGGGTGAGTGCTGAAAGATATCCACGGCGGCGAACTCCATGACTGGAGCCCAGTTAGATTAGATGTGCACGGATGTGCGCGGTCCGGAACACACTACCGGAGATGAGTCCGGGGGTCCGGAGGTACAAATTTCGTGAGGAGAGGAGTCTGTGTTCGGCTCCAACGTCGATGAGTGTGCGTCCTTCGGGGCGGGGTCCATCCACCCGTCCTCGGAAGGCACGACCTGCTCTGGAACAAAGTCCGGGGCTATAGCAGGTGCGATGTTCCGAATACTGTCCGACTGCAGATCTAGGTCATGCATGTCGTGATTGTTCGGCGTTCCTGACATGGGCCCGAATCCATCGAAGATCAAGTCTTCGTGGATGTCGGCGGTGTAGTTTAGGTTTCCAAACCTGACCTGATGGCCCGTGGCATAGCTATCGATCTGCTCCAGATGGCCAAGCGAGTTGGCCCGCAGTGCAAAGCTACCGAACATGAAGATATGTCCAGGGAGAAAAGTCTCACCCAGGATGGTGTTGTTGAAGGTTGGAGAAGCCATCGAGCCTTATAGCGACGACACAGACGAACTCTCAATGAAAGCACCAATGTCGGTGTCAAAACCGGCGGATCTCGGGTAGGGGGTCCCGAACTATGCGTCTAAGACTAATGGTAACACGAGGCGGGGGACACGATGTTTACCCAGGTTCGGGCCCTCTCGATGGAGGTAATACCCTAGTTCCTGCTTGATTGATCTTGATGATATGAGTATTACAAGAGTTTATCTACCACTAGATCAGAGAGGCTAAACCCTAGAAGCTAGCCTATGGTATGATTGTTGTTGTACTACGGACTAAGCCCTCCGCTTTATATAGACACCAGAAGGGGCTAGGGTTGGTCGGCTTACAGAGAAGGAGATCTACATCCGAATCGCCAAGCTTGCCTTCCACGCCAAGGAGAGTCCCATCCGAACACGGGATGAAGTCTTCTATCTTGTATCTTCATAGTCCAATAGTCCGGCCAAAGTATATAGTCCGGCTGTCCGGATACCCCCTTATCCAGGACTCCCTCAGTTACCCCGGAGACTCAAGATCGGCATAATGCGGAGGTCACAAAGCTGCGGGATCAGACATCCAGGCCAAGGAGGACTTTCCAGCTAAGGACACAAGGATGGCTGATGAGTGGGCCGCTTTAGATGCCCAGTCACAGCGGATTCAGGCAGAGAATTACCGGCTCATGCTAGATCAGAATGCTTCGAACGATGTGTTGAGGAGGAGGCACCGATCTCGTTTGCCGCTAGTTTATGAAGCAATGAATCTCTTCAACAAGCCAGGAGAAGGACCCAGTAATTCCGCAGCAGTAAACCAGACTGAAGCACCTGGGACAGGATCCCCGGATCAGCCACGGGTGACGGACCCACCTCGACGAACAGATAACCCGCCGCAATACATGCCGACCCCGCCGGGTCACTTCTCCACCCCTTTGGATAATATGATTGTTGCGGCGTCCCAATTGGCAGCTATTCCAATGGAGGGCGAGTCTCCAGCAGCGGTTGAGACGCGGTGGGCCAGGGATCTCCTTCAAACCGCTATGGTACAGCAGCAGGCCTATTCATATAGCCGAGACAGAATCCATTCAACCCCTCGCCCGAGCAAGAGTTACAGCAGGCATATTGATGGACCGGCTGTATCAAGCAGTGCGTGGAACCGTGACGCCCCTCGAGGGCCTAATCTGGCGCGCGGTGGTATGAATGCTCAGGACGTGGTGGATAATGGTAGAGCACTTCGGGAGGCCGAGTTAGCGGCGCAGTATGCGAATCATCAGCCTACTCCGGTTTGACCGACAATGTCAGTGGAATGAGGAATTGCTTTCAGCTCTTGGGGGGTGCCATGTCTCACCCCAGCTCTACGCAATGTATGGTTACCCAAGGATTTCAAGGGCCCGCGTAAGGTGCCTAATTACACCGCCGATTTAGCCCCCGAGTCATGGGTTGAGAGCTATGAGATGGCAATGGAGATGTTGTGGAGGAAGCAGCGTGTGCAAAGTACTTCACCATGATGTTGGATGGAACATCTCGCACTTGGTTAAAGAGTTTGCCTGTTAACTCCGTCGGTTCATGGGCCGAGTTGAAGGCCCGATTTATAGCAAAATTCAAAGACAGGTGCAAGCAACTCATGTCAATTGTGGATCTAGCCGCTTGTGTACAAGGAGAAGGAGAATCAACAACTCATTGGGTGCGCCAGGTTTCGGAAATCCTGCATTCATCGGACCGCATCAATGCTGATTCAGCAATCATAACATTGGAGGGCAATTGCCGGTTTAAGCCGCTGAAGTTGAAGTTGGGACAACTCAAGCATCACTTCAATGACATGGGAACACTCATGGCAGCTTTGATTAAGTATGCCGATTCTAATAGTACCGAGGATCCCAAGTCTGACGATGAGAAACCGGAGAAGGGAAAGAAGAACGGCGGTGCGAAAGGACAGCAGCATAACCAGACATGCCATGGGAATAGCGGTAAGTGTAAAGCGGACATTAATTCTAATTTTGTGGCTAACACCAACGTACAGGGTAATGGTCAGGGTCATAAGGGTAAACCGCCCCCGCGGAGTGGAGGATCAGGTATGAATCTGGAGCGCCTATTAAATCAGCCTTGCCCAAAGCATGGGATGCAGGAGAAGCCAGCTACACATCTCTGGAAGGATTGCTTTATTATGCGAGAGTTCAAAAACTCAGATCTCTTCCGGTATGATCATGGACCGTCTGGCGGTTCAGGACCCGGGTTTCACGGACCGGGTTATGGTGGAGGCAACTCCGGTTCAGGGTTTCAAGTAATCAAGGTGGAGAGGGCAATCAAGGCAATCGGGGCAACCAAGGTGGTTACAATCAGCAGCGGAATCAGCAACAGCAACAGTCGGGTTATCAGAGTCACCCTAAGCAGTTGAATGGTGGACAGTATCATGTCTTTACTACTAGCCTGTGCAAGCACGATCAGAAGCTTCATAAAAGGGCAGTGAATGCCATTGAACCGGCGGTGCCCCGTTATTTGCGCTGGTCTAAACAACCTGTTGTGTGGAGTCGAGAAGATCATCCGCCCTGGGTTGATAATCCGGGTCATCTAGCGTTGGTAATAGAACCGCAGGTTGGAGGATATAAGTTTACCAAGGTGCTCATGGATGGAGGAAGCAGTATCAATATCTTGTATTATGAAACCTTCCGGCGTATGGGGTTGACGGATAAGAATCTTAAACCGTCGAACACCGTTTTTCACGGTGTAGTGCCTGGTAAATCGGCCTACCCAGTTGGTAAGATAGCTCTGGAGGTTGCTTTTGGAGATGATCATGATTCAAGGCCAGAGACGTTGACTTTTGAAGTGGTGAAAATCAGGAGTCCGTACCATGCCCGGTTTGGACGGACGGCTTATGCTAAGTTCATGGCAAGGCCGTGTTATGTTTATCTGCAGCTCAAGATGCCGGGTCATAAGGGGACCATCTGAGTCGGTTTGTGCAACAGAGGAGTTAAAATTCTATAAAGACAATGTTGATCCAGCGGATATGACTTGTTTGAAGAAACCCACTACAGAGCATGATCCAGCGTTGAAGTTTAAGACGACTGATGAGACTAAGTTGGTTGATTTTGTTCCTGGCGATTCATCCAAGCAGTTTAGCAGCAGCGCTAACTTGGATCCAAAATAGGAAAGCGCACTCGTCGAGTTCATCCGTGAGAACCGGGACATCTTTGCATGGAAACCTTCTAACATGCCAGGTGTACCGAGGGAACTCGCTGAGCACACTCTGAATATCGATCCCAAGTTTAAACCGGTCAAGCAGTTTCTTCACCGTTTGAATGAAGAGAGACGCAAGGCCATTGGTGAGGAGGTAGCCTGGCTCCTGGCAGCATGTTTTATTGTGGAGGTTTTTCACCCTGAGTGGTTGGCTAACCTGGTGCTGGTGCTCAAGAAGAACGGTACTTGGCGTATGTGTGTGGATTACACAGATTTAAACAAGGCTTGCCCAGCTGATCCCTTTTCCCTCCGCCGTATTGATCAAATCATTGGTGCTACGGCGGGTTGTGAATGTTTGAGTTTTCTGGATGCTTATTTGGGTTATCATCATATCAAAATGGCAGTTAAGGACCAGGAGAAGACGGCTTTTATAACTGCCTTCTGCTATGTATCTATGCCTTTTGGGCTCAAGAGTGCCCAGGCGACTTATACCGGTGTGTGCAGAATTGCCTTCATAGTCAGATTGGGCGCAATGTTCATGCTTATGTGGATGATATCATGGTGAAATTTGATACTTCCATTTTGCATCATGCTTTTATATCGATATTTATTGCATTATGGGCGGTTATTACACGTTATATCACAATACTTATGGCTATTCTCTCTTATTTTACAAGGTTCATCACGAAGAGGGAGAATGCCGACAGCTGGGATTCTAGCTAGAAAAGGAGCAAATATTGGAAACCTATTCTGCACAGCCCCAAAAGTCCAGAAACTCCACGAAAGTTATTTTTGGAATTAATAAGAATTATTGAGCAAAGAAAGTACCAGAGGAGGCCCACACCCTGGCCACGAGGGTGGGGGTGCCCCCCTACTGGGTGCGCCCCCTGTCTTGTGGGCCCCCTGTTGGCCCTCCGGTGCCCATCTTCTGCTATATGAAGGCTTTTACCCTGGAAAAACTCATAAGCAAGCTTACGGGATGAAAATCCTCCGCCACGAGGCGGAACCTTGGCGGAACCAATCTAGGGCTCCAGCGGAGCTGTTCTGCCGGGGAAACTTCCCTCTAGGAGGGGAAATCATCACCATCGTCATCACCAACGATCCTCTCATCGGGAGGGGGTCAATCTCCATCAACATCTTCACCAACACCATCTGCTCTCAAAACCCTAGTTCATCTATTGTATCCAATTTTGTATCAAAACCACAAATTGGTACATGTGGGTTTCTAGTAGTGTTGATTACTCCTTGTAGTTGATGCTAATTGGTTTACTTGGTGGAAGATCGTATGTTCAAATCCTTAATGCATACTAATACTCCTGTGATCATGAACATGAATATGCTTCGTGAGTAGTTACGTTTTTTCCTGAGGACATGGGTGAAGTCTTGCTATTAGTAGTCATGTGAATTTGGTATTCGTTCAATATTTTGATGAGATGTATGTTGTCTCTCCTCTAGTGGTGTTATGTGAACGTAGACTACATGACACTTCACCATTATTTGGGACTATAGGAAAGCATTGGAAGTAATAAGTAGATGATGGGTTGCTAGAGTGACAGAAGCTTAAACCCTATTTTATGCGTTGCTTCGTAAGGGGCTGATTTGGATCCATATGTTTCATGCTATGGTTAGGTTTACCTTAATACTTTTGTTGTAGTTGCGGATCCTTGCAAAAGAGGTTAATCATAAGTGGGATGCTTGTCCAAGTAAGGGCAGTACCCAAGCACCGGTCCACCCACATATCAAATTATCAAAGTACCGAACGCGAATCATATGAGCGTGATGAAAACTAGCTTGACGATAATTGCCATGTGTCCCCGGGAGCGCTTTTGTCATTATAAGAAATTGTCCAGGCTTGTTCTTTGCTACAAAAAGGATTGGGCCACCTTTCTGCACTTTATTTACTTTCATTTCTTGTTACCCGTTACAAATTATCTTATCACAAAACTATCTGTTACCTACAATTTCAGTGCTTGCAGAGAATGCCTTACAGAAAACCGCTTGTCATTTCCTTCTGCTCCTCGTTGGGTTCGACACTCTTACTTATCGAATGGACTATGATAGATCCCCTATACTTGTGGGTCATCAAGACTCTTTTCTTGCCCCGTTGTTGGGGAGTGAAGCGCCTTTGGTGAGTGGAAATTGGTAAGGAAACATTTATATAGTGTGCTGAAATTTTCTGTCACTTGTTACTATGGAAACTAATCCTTTGAGGGGCTTGTTCGGGGCATCTTTGCCCCGACCAGTAGAGCAAAGAGTTTCTCCTCAACCTACTGAACCTACCGAAAATGCTTACTTTGAGATTCCTTCGGGTATGATAGAGAAACTGCTAGCTAATCCCTTTGCAGGAGATGGAACATTGCATCCCGATTTACTCCTTATCTTTGTGGATGAAGTTTGTGGATTATTTAAGCTTGCAAGTATTCCCGATGATGTTGTCAAAAGGAAGGTCTTCCCTTTATATTTGAAGGGAGATGCATTGACATGGTATAGGCTATGTGATGATACGGGATCTTGGAACTATAGACGATTGAAGTTGGAATTTCACCAGAAGTTATATCCTATGCATCTTGTTCATCGTGATCGTAATTACATATATGATTTCTAGCCTCGCGAAGGAGAAAGCATCGCTCAAGCTTGGGGGAGGCTTAAGTCAATGTTATATTCATGCCCCAATCATGAGCTCTCAAGAGAAATGATAATTCAAAAATTTTATGCTCGGCTTTCTCTCAATGATCGCACCATGCTCGATACTTCCTGTGCTGGTTCTTATATGCTGAAAACTACAGAATTCAAGTGGGATTTATTGGAAAGAATTAAACGCGACTCTGAAGATTGGGGTTCCGATGATGGTAAGGAGTCAAGTATAACACCTAAGTTTGATTGTGTTAAATCTTTTATGGATATCGATGCTTTTCGTGGATTTAGCGCTAAATATGGACTTGACTCTGAGATAGTAGCTGGTTTTTGTGAATCTTTTGCTACTCACGTTGATCTCCCTAGGGAAAAGTGGTTTAAATATAATCCTCCCACTGAAGTAAAGGTAGTTGCACCTATTACAGTTGAAGAAAAGACTATCACTTATAATGATCCTATTGTTCCTACTACTTATGTTGAGAAACCACCTTTTCCTGTTAGGATAAAGGATCATGCTAAAACTTCAACTGTTGTTCGTAAGAGTAATACTAAAACTTACACACCCCCTGAGCAAATCAAAGTTGAACCTAGTATTTCTATGGTTAAAGATCTCTTGGATGATAATTTGGATGGGCATGTTATTTATTTTTGTGGTGAAACTGCTAATATTGCTAGACCCGATGCTAAGATACATAGACCTGTTGTAGGCATGCCTGTTATTTCTGTTAAAATAGGATATCATTGTTATCATGGCTTATGTGATATGGGTGCTAGTTCTAGTGCAATACCTTTTGACTTATATAAAGAAATTATGCATGATATTGCACCCGCTGAAATAGAAGATATTGATGTTACTATTAAGCTTGCCAATAGGGATACTATTGAGCCATTTGGGATTGTTAGAGATGTTAAAATCTTGTGTGGGAAAGTTAAATATCCTGCTGATTTTCTTGTTCTTGGTTCCCCACAAGATTACTTTTGTCCCATTATATTTGGTAGACCCTTCTTGAATACTATTAATGCTAGGATTGATTTTGAAAAGTATATTGTTACAATTGGCTTAGGGGATATGTCTCATGAGTTTAATTTTGCTAAGTTTCTAGAAAACCTCGTGGTAAGGAATCACCTAGCAAGGATGAAATTATTGGTCTTGCTTCTATTGACGTGCCTCCTACTGATCCATTAGAAGAATATTTGCTAGACCATGAAAATGATATGTTTATGAATGAAAGAAGGGAAATAGATGAAGTATTCCTTAAACAGGGTCCTATTCTGAAACACAACTTACTTGATGAAATCCTAGGGGATCCCCCTCCACCCAAGGGTGATCCCGTGTTTGAGCTCAAACCATTACCTGATAATCTTAAATATGCTTATCTTGATGAAAAGAAAATATATCATGTTATTATTAGTGCTAACCTTTCAGAGCAAGAAGAGGAAAGATTATTGAAAACTCTGAAGAAGCACTGTGTTGCTATTGGATATACTCTGGATGATCTTAAGGGCATTAGTCCCACTCTATACCAACACAAAATAAAAGTGGAGAAAGATGCCAAACCTAAGATCAAAGAAGTGGTAAGAAAGGAGATACTAAAGCTCCTTGAGGCAGGTATAATATATCCTGTTGTTGATAGTGATTGGGTAAGTCCTGTCCACTGCGTACCTAAGAAGGGATGTATTACTGTTGTTCCTAATGATAAAGATGAATTGATCCTGCAAAGAATTATTACAGGTTATAGGATGGTAATTGATTTCCGCAAATTAAATATAGCTACTAAGAAAGATCATTACCCTTTACCTTTTATTGATCAAATGCTAGAAAGACTATCCAAACACACACATTTCTGCTTTCTAGATGGTTATTCTGGTTTCTCTCAAATACCTGTGTCAGCGGAAGATCAATCAAAAACTACTTTTACTTGCCCTTTCGGTACTTTTGCTTATAGATGTATGCCTTTTGGTTTATGTAATGCACCTGCTACCTTTCAAAGATGCATGATGTCTATATTCTCTGACTTTTGTGAAAAGATTTCTGAGGTATTCATGGATGATTTCTCCGTTTATGGATCCTCTTTTGATGATTGCTTGAGCAACCTTGATCGGGTTTTGCAGAGATGTGAAGACACTAGTCTCGTCTTGAATTAGGAAAAGTGACACTTTATGGTTAATGAAGGCATTGTCTTGGGGCATAAGATTTCTGAGAGAGGTATTGAAGTTGATAGAGCTAAAGTTGATGCTATTGAAAATATGACATGTCCCAAGGACATAAAAGGTATAAGAAGTTTCATTGGTCATGCCAGTTTTATAGGATGTTCATTAAGGACTTTTCTAAAATATGTAGGCCTCTGACTAATTTATTGCAAAAAGATATTCCTTTTGTCTTCGATGATGATTGTGTAGAAGCATTTTAAATACTTAAGAAAGCTTTGATTACTGCACCTATTGTTCAGCCACCTAATTGGAATTTACCCTTTGAGATTATGTGTGATGCTAGTGATTATGCTGTAGGTGTTGTTCTAGGGCAAAGAGTTGATAAGAAATTGAATGTTATCCAGTATGCTAGTAGAACTCTTGATACTGCCCAGAGAAATTATGCTACTACTGAAAAGAGTTCTTAGCATTCGTATTTGCATGTGATAAGTTAAGATCTTATATTGTTGATTCTAAAGTTACTATTCACACCAATCATGCTACTATTAAATATCTTATGGAAAAGAAAGATGCTAAGCCTAGACTTATTAGATGGATTCTCTTGATCCAAGAATTTGATTTACATATTATTGATAGAAAGGGAGCTGAGAACCCCGTTGCAGACAACTTGTCTAGGTTAGAGAATGTTCTTGATGACCCACTACCTATTGATGATGGCTTCCCTGATGAACAATTAGCAGTCATTAATGCTTCTCGTACTGCTCCTTGGTATGCTGATTATCCTAATTACATCGTTGCTAAATTTATACCACCTAGTTTCACATACCAGTAAAAGAAAAAGTTCTTTTATGATTTAAGACATTACTCTTGGGATGACCCACACCTTTATAAAGGAGTATATGGTGTTATTAGACGTTGTGTACCTGGGCATGAACATGAACAGATCCTATGCAAGTGTCACTCCGAACCATATGGAGGACATCACACTGGAGATAGAACTGCACATAAGGTATTGCAATCCGGTTTTTATTGGCCTACTCTCTTCAAAGATGCTCGTAAGTTTGTCTTGTCTTGTGATGAATGTTAGAGAATTGGTAATATTAGTAGACGTCAGGAAATGCCTATGAATTATCCTCTTGTTATTGAACCATTTGATGTTTGGGGCTTTGATTATATGGGACCTTTTCCTGCCTCTAATGGATATACACATATTTTAGTTGCTGTTGATTACGTTACTAAGTGGGTAGAAGCTATTCCAACTAGTAGTGCCGATCATAACACCTATATTAAGATGTTTAAAGAAGTTATTTTTCCGAGTTTTGGAGTCCCTAGATATCTTATGACTGATGGTGGTTCACATTTTATTCATGGTGCTTTCCGTAAGATGCTTGCTAAGTATGATGTTAATCATAGAATTGCATCTCCTTATCACCCGCAGTCTGGTGGTCAAGTAGAGTTGAGCAATAGAGAGCTCAAATTAATTTTGCAAAAGACTGTTAATAGGTCTAGAAAGAATTGGTCCAAGAAACTTGATGATGCATTATGGGCCTATAGAACTGCATACAAAAATCCTATGGGTATGTCTCCGTATAAGATGGTTTATGGAAAAGCATGTCACTTACCTCTTGAACTTGAACATAAAGCATATTGGGTTATTAAAGAGCTCAACTATGACTTCAAACTTGCTGGTGAGAAGAGGTTATGTGAAAAGTTAAAAGATGGCATGGCAAAAGAATACAAAAGCGAGAATTTAACGTAGGAGATTATGTGTTGCTATTCAACTCTCGTTTAAGATTTTTTGCAGGAAAACTTTTCTCTAAGTGGGAAGGTCCTTACGTTATCGAGGAGGTCATCATTCCGGCGCCATAAAAATCAACAAATTTGAAGGCACAAGTCCGATTGTGGTGAGCGGTCAAAGAATCAAACATTATATCTCAGGTAATCCTATCAATGTTGAAACTAATATTATTGAAACCGTAACCCCGGAGGAATACATAATGGACACTTTCCAGAACGTTTCAGACTCCGAAAAGGAATAGGTATGTGGTACGGTAAGTAAACCGACTCCAAAACAATTCTAATGGCACTTTTTCTCCATTTTGGAATATTTAAGAATTTTGGAAAGCAACAAGTAATCCGGGAAGGACACAAAGCCTCCACGAGGGTGGAGCCCCCCCCCCTACTGGGCGCGCCCCCCTGTCTCGTGGACACCTCGTGTGCCTCCCGGACTCCGTTTTCTTGCACGTTACTTCTTTTGGTCGGTAAAAATTCATTATATAATCTCCCGAAAGTTTTGACCACCGTATCACGCAAAAATCTTCTGTTTTCGTTTCGAGATGTTTTTCTAACAGATCTAGAGCATCATGACGTCTCCAAGCGCTTCCAAGGACAAGTTTTTAGAGAGGGTTATCAACCCCTATCTTGTGGAGGTGCTGCAACACCCTCAAACCATTGAGATGCGTGAGGGGGTGCTGCACATCCGCGATGTGGAGGGACCAAGGCATACCAGAAGCGTGGAGACAAAGCTCGAGGCCATGGAGCAACAAGTTTTCAAGTGCCAAGGGATGGTGGAGCGTGGACTCAACGCCAACCAGATGATGATCATGGAGTTCACCAACAACCACAACTTGGATGCCAAGATCATTGGGAAGACCATCTTCAAGCTTCAAGAGAAAATTGAGCACCTCCAAGCCCAGATCTATGACCTGCAAAACCAAAACTGTGAGTATGAATATAGATTCAAGAGGATGAGTTTGGCTGCAGATTTGAGGATCCCGGAGACTCGATCATCCTTCTATGATGGTGAGCCTATGCCTTGGAAGATGGACGACAAGCCTACATCATCATCACCACCTTCATCACCTCCAAGGACATAATTACATGGGTATGGGAACTCCCCTTGGCAACTGCCAAACTTGGGGGAGGTGCCCCGATATCGTATCACCATCACACTCCTATCTTTACCGTTTTACTTAGTTCGATCCTTTTAGTAATATTTTGATCTAGTATATTGAAGTTTTGGTATGAATTAGTTTTGAGTTTTGCTTTGTGATCTCTTTATGTAATCGAGTCCGTGAGCTATCTATAATAAAGATTAGTGTTGAGTCAAGGGCTTTGCTGTCTTGCTATGATCTTGAGAAAATAGAAAGAATAAAAAAATAAAAGAGTTCATATTGATCTTATGGATAGTAATGACTTCACATATAAAGAGTATGAGGCATAAAAGTTATTGAGAGTTTACAAACGTAGTTTTGGTCATCGTTGCAATTAATAGGAAGTAATAAGGAAAGAGAGGTTCTCACATACAAATATACTATCTTGGACATCGTTTATGATTGTGAGCACTCATTAAGTATGACATGCTAAAGAGTTGATGTTGGACAAGGAAGACAACGTAATGGTTTATGTTTTCTCACATCTCAATTAAAGTATATTGTCATGGATCTTCCTAACATGTTGAGCTTGCCTTTCCCCCTCATGCTAGCCAAAAATTCCTTGCACCAAGTAGAGATACTACTTGTGCTTCCAAATATCCTTAAACCCAGTTTTTGCCATGAGATTCTACCATACCTACCTATGGATTGAGTAAGATCCTTCAAGTAAGTTGTCATGTTGCAAGCAATAAAAATTGCTCTCTAAATATGTATGACTTATTAGTGCGGAGAAAATAAGCTTTATACAATCGTGTGATATGGAAGTAATAAAAGCGACAGACTGCATAATAAAGGTGCATATCACAAGTGGCAATATAAAGTGACGTTCTTTTCCATTAAGATTTTGTGCATCCAACCCTAAAAGCACATGACAACCTCTGCTTCCCTCTGCGAAGGGCTTATCTTTTACTTTATGTCTTTTACTTTATGCAAGAGTCAATGTGATCTTCACCTTTCCCTTTTTTATTTTATCCTTTGGCAAGCACCTCGTGTTGGAAAGATCCTGATACATATATCCAATTGGATGTAGGTTAGCATGAACTATTATTGTAGACATCACCAAAAGGTAAATACATTGGGAGGCAACACAATAAGCCCCTATCTTTCTCAGTGTCCGATTAAAACTCCATAACCATAAGTATTGCGTGAGTGTTAGCAATTGTAGAAGACTATATGATAGTTGAGTATGTGGACTTGCTGAAAAGATCTATTCTTGACTCTGTCTGATGTTATGATAAATTGCAATTGCTTCAATGACTGAGATTATAGTTTGTTAGTTCTCAATGAAGTTTATGTTCCATACGTGACATTGTGAATAGATTGTTACTTGAGCATAAGAAATCATATGACAAAATCTATATATATTGCTGTTATAAGAATGATCATGATGCCCTCATGTCCGTATTTTATTTTTATTGACACCTCTATCTCTAAACATGTGGACATATTTTTCGATTTCGGCTTCCGCTTGAGGACAAGCGAGGTCTAAGATTGGGGGAGTTGATACTTCCATTTTGCATCATGCTTTTATATCAATATTTATTGCATTATGGGCTGTTATTACACGTTATGTCACAATACTTATGGCTATTCTCTCTTATTTTACAAGGTTTACCATGAAGACGGAGAATGCCGGCAGCTGGGATTCTGGCTGGAAAAGGAGCAAATATTGGAAACCTATTCCGCACAGCTCCAAAAATCCTGAAACTCCACGAAAGTTATTTTTGGAATTATTAAGAATTATTGAGCAAAGAAAACACCAGAGGGGGCCCACACCCTGGCCAGGAGAGCGGTGGGCGCGCCCCCTGTCTGTTGGGCCCCCTGGTGGCCCTCAGTTTCCCATCTTCTGCTATATGAAGGCTTTTACCCTGAATAAATCCGTAAGCAAGCTTACGGGACGAAACTCCGCCGCCACGAGGTGGAACCTTGGCAGAACCAATCTAGGGCTCCGGCGGAGCTCTTCTGCCGGGGAAACTTCCCTCCGGGAGGGGTGAGGGAGTCCTGGATTAGGGGGTATCCGGACAGCCGGACTATATACTTCGTCCGGACTATCGAAGCGTGAAGATACAAGACTCAAGAATTCGGCCCGTGTCCGTATGGGACTCTCCATTGCATGGAAGACAAGCTTGGCGATCCGAATATTATATTTCCTTCCTTGTAACCGACTCCATGTAAACCCTAGCCCTCTCCGGTGTCTATATAAAACGGAGAGGATGGTCCTTAGAAGGCCGATCACATTTACAATCATACCATCATAGGCTAGCTCCTAGGGTTTAGCCTCTACGATCTCGTGGTAGATCTACTCTTGTACTACTCATATATTCAATATTAATCAAGCAAGAAGTAGGGTTTTACCTCCATCGAGAGGGCCTGAACCTGGCTAAACATTGTGTCCCTTGCTTCCTGTTACCATCAGCCTAAGACGCACAGATCGGGACCCCCTACCCGAGATCCGCCGGTTTTGACACCGACATTGGTGCTTTCATTGAAAGTTCCTCTGCGTCGTCGCTTTGAGGCTTGATGGCGTCTTCAATCGCCAACACCAGGGTCCAGGGCAAGACTTTTCTCCTCGGACAGATCTTTGTGTTCGGCGGCTTCGCGTCGCGGGCCAATTCGCTTGGTCATCTGGAGCAGATCGATAGCTACGCTCCTGGCCACCAGGTCAGGTTCGGAAACTTGAACTACACAGCGGATATTCACGGAGACTTAATCTTCGACGGATTCGAGCCTCTGCCAGGAGCGTCGGACAGTCACGACGAGCATGGCCTAGACCTGCTGTCGGACGACGAACGGGATATCACCCCCATAGTAGCCCCGGATCTAAATCCGGAGCAGGTTGCATTGCCCAAGGACGGAGGGGTGGACCCCGCCCCGCTGGCCCCACACTCATCGGTGGTGGAGCCGAACATAGGTCTCACCTCTGTGAAGGCCTGTAACCCCGGCCCCCCGGACTCGTATCCGGTTGTTGGTCCCGGTCCGCATACCCTCGAGCCAGCCGAGCCGGGTTGGGCTCCGGTAATGGAATTTACCGCTGCGGATATCTTCCAGCACTCGCCCTTTGGCGACATGTTGAACTCATTAAAGTCTCTCTCTTTATCAGGAGGCACTGGGCCGAACTATGTCTGGCCTGAGTGGGAAGCAAGCGACGAAGGAATTTGTTGCCCACCCACCACCCACTTCATTGCCACGATCAATGATTTAACCGACGTTCTTGATTTCGACTCCGAAGACATCGACGGTATGGACGATGATGCAGGAGAAGCTTCAGAATCCCTAGGGCGCGGGGCTACCACCTCGTCACACGATATATACATGGTGGATACGCCCACGAAGGACGACGGCGATAAACCGGAGGATAAGACACCAGGGCAAAAGCAAAAACGACGGCGCAGACACCGCTCAAAGTCCACCAACAGTAAAAATAGCGACAACAAAGCGGGAAGGATCGACATCCCAGTAAACCCCGAAGGCAATAACGACCACATGGACCCAGCGATGGAGCAGGACAAGCCAGGTCACGCCAAACCGAGTTCGGAGCAAATACCTGATCATAATGATCCGATGAGGCGAGCTCATGAAACCGCCTCAAGACAAGAACACAGTCCGGACGATCATGCATTCACCACTCCGGATGAACAAGCAGAACGAGACTACCTCCACCAAAAGCTTATGGCCATGGCAAAAATTCTAAAGAAGCAGAAGCAACAGCTCAAATCCGCACAAGAGACGCTCAGTCGCAGATGGAATAAAGTGCTAGCCACTGAAGAAAGATATGGCGACGATCACCATACAAAAAGCTATCCAAAACGAAAGCTACTGCCAGAATTCGACGATGAGGCCGTTCCACCAAAGAATAATACGACCAGGAGACCGGACGTACCGCTTCATAACCACAATAGAACGGCTACTAACGCCACACACGATCTGCGTGAGCATCTGGATAAGAAAGCCGGTGCAGCCAGGTCCATCTATGGACCCAAAGGACACACCCCGGCAAGGGACTATGGTCACCCAAACGCTCGTACAAGCCAAATACTAGTTCAGAGTAAACTCCGGACACAACAACAGCCGACCGCATGCCATAGCGCTCCCAGATACAGAGGGGCTGCTCACCCCCTGTGCTTCACCGAAGAGGTACTGGACCATGAATTCCCACAAGGCTTTAAACCTATGAACATAGAGGCATACGATGGAACGACAGACCCAGGGGTCTGGATCGAGGATTTTATCCTGCACATTCACATGGCTCATGGGGATGACCTCCACGCCATCAAATACCTTCCCCTCAAGCTGAAAGGACCAGCTCGACATTGGTCGAAAAGCCTCCCTGAAAATTCAATCGAGAGTTGGGAGGAACTCGAGGACGCTTTCAGGGCCAACTTTCAAGGGACTTATGTCCGGTCTCCGGACACAGACGATCTAAGTCATATAATCCAACAGCCTGGAGAGTCCGCCCACAAGCTTTGGAACAAATTCCTCACTAAGAAGAATCAAATTGTCGATTGTCCGGACGCCGAAGCCTTAGCTGTATTCAAACACAGCATCCGCGACGAGTGGCTCGCCCGGCACGTAGGCCAAGAAAAGCCAAGGACAACGACAGCCCTAACAGGCCTTATGACCCGCTTTTGCGCGGGTGAAGATAGCTAGCTAGCCCGTAAAGGCACCAGCGACCCCAGCACATCCGAAATAAGGGATGGCAACGGGAAGCCACGACGTAATAAACACAAACGCCCAAACAAGGAAGAGAGCCTGGACAACATAGCGGTCAACACCGGATTCAGGGGCTCTCGACCTGATCAGCAAAAAAAGCCGTTCAAAGGCAGTAAAGAGGGACCATCCAGTCTGAACAGAGTCCTGGACAGACTATGCCAAATTCATGGCACCCCCGAGAAACCTGCGAACCACATGCATAGAGAATGCTGGGTCTTCAAGCAGGCCGGCAAATTAAATGTCGAACACAAGGGGAGGGAAACACCAAGTGAAGATGAGGATGAACCTCGCCAGCCAAACACTGAGGGACATAAAACATTCCCTCTAGAGGTTAAAACAGTAAACATGATCCACGCGACTCACACAAGGCATGAACGCGCGCTCATATACATGCACGATGTAGAGCCCATCGTACCCATATCTGACTATTGGATGTCTTGTCCGATCACTTTTGATCACATGGACGACCGAACTAGTATTCGGCGTGAAGGATCAGAGGCCTTGGTGCTTAACCCAATAATCGACGGATACCGTCTCACCCGTGTCCTCATGGACGGCGGCAGTAGTCTCAATCTAATATATGAGGACACTCTCTGCAGAATGGGGATAGACCCATCCAAAATTATCCAAAGCAACACCACCTTTGAAGGGGTGATACCAGGCGTTGAAGCCTACGGTAGGGGCTCCATCATACTGGAAGTAACATTTGTCTCCCCAGGCAACTCCAGAAGCGAAGAACTACCCTTCAAAAGAGGCTATCACGCATTGCTTGGAAGAACGGCCTTCGCCCGCTTTAACGCACTGCCGCACTATGGCTACCTTACACTCAAGATGCCCAGACCACGTGGCACTATCACCGTTAGTGGAATTACAGAGCGCTCTTCACGCGTAGAGGAACACGCGACGGCCCTATCGGCCGGACTATCAGCGGCCTCCAATATCACAAAAACATGACTGGTCGTTAAAACCACAGACACGGTTAGACGAGTCCGGTAGCCCAGATAACCAGGGCACCGTATATGTAATCCCATAGAGGACACCATGGGCTATGAACATTTAATAAAGCTCCAGACTTGGCTCAACTTTATTAGCAGGCCAACATCTTGCACTTTTATTATCCATCGCAAACTTACGTTGTACTCTCCTACGAGTTCTCTTTTTCATAGGCAACGTTCGTGCGATGCCCTTCCAGGATAGGGCACAGCGGAAACAAAGGAGCAGACGTGCAGCAGGGCCCCGCTCAATAGGTTTCTTTTTTGATTAAGCCCCTGTGTAAACCTTTTCTATTGCCTCTTGTTGTTTAACCATCCCATGGGTCCCATACCCACAGAGGATATTGTCGTTATTGGCATTTCGCCACGACAGACTTACGCGCGTACCTGGAAACACATGGTTTATAATGAATTGGCATTATTGAGCCCATCATCTGTTATAAAGTCCGAATACCTTCGGGAGTGTTCGGCGTCACGAGTTTGGCCTTATATGCATCAGCTCCGAATCATGTCTTTGGTCAAATGTTGGGTTTGCCCAGCTCCTGGGTTTGCCGCCTTACATTCCGTTATCATCGGCTAAGGTGGCCAAAGGAGAAATACTGCGATTGTGCCTTGGTTATTCCGGATGAGCACCTTAGTAGAGAAAGCCGAAAACTGACTATCATGATACAGCGAGAGACTGATCAACCACTTGAAGACTTATCGGAATTTGTAGGATCCCTCCGCATAAATGAAGGACCATTTCCCGGTCATGTACACACCCGTCCGTATTCGGATGCAAGCGAAAGTACCAGGGGCTACATAGTAGCCCCACCATTCGACTCCCGTGGCTAAGTGAAAGCGTTACAGCTATGTAGTCCGGTTGCCTAGTTCGACGTGCGATCACCTCCTTAATGGACCAAGACGTTGGATCAAGTGTGACTATGCATATTTTTTTTTTCTCGAACACCGCCGCATTATATGCGTGGGGGCTGAAGCCAACGACTGCTAACTTTCGGATTACATATTTATATATAAACGGCTGCACAGGGGACACAATCATATTTTCAGGCAAATAGTATCAATATAGCCTCATAATCAAAATAAACATTGTTTTTACAATGATTCGATTCATCACTCGAACAATACATTCTTCGAGCACTGCGCCTCTATTAGGTGGGCACCTTCTGTGACCTGCACCAAGTAGTGCTCGGCCGGATATTGGCCCCCTGCCGGATCCTGGGTCGCTATAATGGTGGCCTCCATATCCGTCCAATAGGCTTTAACGCGGGAAAGAGCCATCCGCGCACGCTCCATGCACGCCGACCTTCTCATAGTGTCGATCCGAGGCACGACCTCGAGGATTTGTTGCACCAAGCCAAAGTAGTTGTCTGGCTTGGGCCCTTTCGGCCATAAATGGTCTATTAGAGACCGCATTGCAAGCCCAGACAGCCTATGGAGCTCCGCCACAGCAGCCACCTTCTCATTTAGCGGCAGCGGGCGAGTGGGAGCATTGAATTGCGACCAGAAAAGCTTCGCCCCCTCCTTATCACCTAGACCCTCGAAGAACTTGACAGCGTCAGCTGTACTAATCGCCAGGTCCACATATGCATCTGCGGGGCTCCAGCGCCTAGCCAGGGGAGCATACTTCGGATCCAAAAACTTCGTCCGCAGTAAGTAGGACCCCCAGCCACGATTTTGTCGGCCTGTTGTAGCTCCTCCCGCATTCCCCGGATCTCGGTCCGCATCTCCTTGGCGGCATTAAGTGCCTTCTCCAGCTCAAACGAACTGGCTTTATTCTCCTCTTCAAGGAGTACATACCGGTCGGTGGCATTTTTTAACTCCGCAGCCATCTTTTCCTCACTTCGGCAATGAGCAGCCTGTTCGGCCCTCAATTCTTCGGCTGCCTTTAGGGCAGCCGCATTGCTAGCCCGATCTTGTTCCTTGGCCAAAGCAAGTTCCGCCCTCAAGGCCTCCATGGCAGCAGCACCATCTGCAGTGCAAACACATTGCATTAATATTTTGCCCCTCTCGCATTTTCCTATACAACATAATAAGGGAAGCAGAGCACATACCCTGTGATTCTTCCAGCCATTTGTTCACCAGCGTGATATAGGCATCAATAGATCCGATCTGCCTCCTTAGTTCGCAACTTCAACAGACTGGTCGGCTGCCGGATCCTTAGATACCTTCACACATGTAAGGCGCAACCATTACTGTATGATCCCCCATTTGCCGCCTCTGCCGGGCAACCAGAGTCTCAGGGGCTACTATCCATAGGGAGCACACTAGCGCGTGCTTCACAACCAAAAAATAGTGCATTTTTCACTACATACCTCAAAGCCTTTTTGCAAGCTTGTAAATGCCTCATTCAAACCGCTTGTAGCGTATGAAATCTTCACGAGCACCATGCTCATTAAAGAGCTGTGCTCCTTCGAGAGTGTGGCTCGCTCCAGAAGGCCCGTCAGTACGTCCGGCCGGACATCGAACTGTGTCGGACCCTTCTCATCGCCCCCCGTGGGAGCCAAACGCTCCGGGCCCAGGGCGGCTGACGTGTTAGCCTCCGGGATCGGCAGATCCGGACTCCTCCGTGACGACACGTCAGTGTTGCCTGCTTCACGAGGCGGAGAGGTGGGTGGGGTCTCACTCTCCATCATCTCCGGAGGAAGATCCCCCGAGGACGAACTCTGTTGAGAAGAGCTGTTCGCCAGACTGCAAAAGACGGAGTCCCAGTTATGAATCTCGGAGAAACACCCTACCTTCAAATTGATGATCAACTTATAGCTTGGTGGAGGGCTGGCCCGTTGGTGGGCACGGCGAGGTGAGGATGCCCGTCGCGGCAGAGCCCCCTGGTGATGCCTTCTTCCCTTGTTTGGGCATCTCCGCCTCCAAGTCTTCGGAGGCGGCCCTCTTCCTCCCGCGCGGGGGGAGGCTTTGACCTCCCCTTCCTGACTATCCTCCCCGAGGGAGGTAACGATTCCCCTGCTTTGGATGCATAGTGTGTGAAGTTCGGCTTCACCACCATCTCCTTCGCCTTCCCCTGAGGGGATTTTGCTGAGCACCCGGCCAAGCATCTTGGCAACGGTTGGACCAGGCGAGCCCTCAGGAAGTGGCACCGGACACCTGATTTTCTCCGCCTTGGTGAGCCATTCCTGGCCACGGAGGGTTTTTCAGAATAATGGTTATGATAAAGTATAAACAAAGTGTCCGGCCTTAAGGTTACTTACTTGGGCATCTAGGCGATTGCAGCTTAGGCCCGCATCCTCGGTGGTGTCCGGACACTTTACTTGTGGTCCAAAGAATAATTTGCACATCCCTTCGAGCTTCAGGCCGAAGAAGTTCTTAATAGTCCGCGGACCCTCCGGATTGAACTCCCACATCTAGAGAGGCTGACGTTTGCACGGCAACATCCATTGGATTAACATCACTTGAATTACGCTGACAAGATTTATGTCACTCTCAATAAGCTCCCGGATGCGACTCTGCAGCACTGGTATATCGCCAACGGGCCCCCAATTCTGTCCTACGTCGGTCCAAGACGCCAACCGTGATGGGGGCCCGAGCGGAACCCGGGGGCGGGAACCCACTTTGTGCCTCTAGGAGCCGTAACATAAAACCACCTCCATTGCCATACATCGGATACTTCCGAGAAAGAACCCTTTGGCCATGGGGCGTCGGCATTCCTGCTTATTATGGCACCTCCGCACTCCGCGTGTCGCTCCTCGATCATCTTCGGCTTCACATTGAAGGTCTTGAGCCACAAGCCGAAGTGTGGGGTGACGTGGAGAAAAGACTCGCACACAATAATGAACGACGAGATATGGAGGATGGCGTCTGGAGCCAGATCATGAAAATCCAACCCATAGTAGAACATGAGCCCCCTCATGAAGGGGTCGAGGGTGAGGCCCAAGCCTCGGAGGAAGTGGGGAATGAACACAATGCTCTCATTGGGCTCCGGCGTGGGGATAACTTGCCCTGGAGCAGGAAGGCTGTGCTGGATATCGGCGGTCAGGTATCCGACCTCCCTAAGCTTAGTAATGTTCTCCTCTTGTATCGAGGAGGCCACCCACCGACCTTTTGCATCGGATTCGGACATACTGGCGGATCTGGGGTGTTGGAGCTTAGGTCTTGGGTGTTGGAGCTCGAGGTGCGGGAAGGAGCAAGGGAGGTGGAAAAGAGGCGTAGGCCTCGACCCCTTTATAAAGGGGGAGAATATCAATAGTCCTTAGTGTTGCCGCTTGAGACCTATCCAAGATACACGGAGTCATACCAACGGTCTTCGTGGGGTCACACACACCCATATTGATGAAAGATCCTATAATAAGAGGAACACGATCTCTGCTTTAGCAAAACGTGCCAATAAAACCGCCTCGCAATGTGAGTCGAGGTGGAGCAGGAAAGGCCGGTTCATGTTGGACTAGGCCATGATGCAAAGACACAATGTACAAGGATTGTCAGCAGAACGGATTCATGCTATGTTCCCTACGATGGCATGTGAAGATCATCTCACGAAGCCGGACACAATTGGTCGTATCAAATACATTGGAGTATTCGGAAGGAGGAACCCGCCTTGCAATGCCGAAGACAAGACTGCGCGCCGGACTCATCGTCATTGAAGCCTGGTTCAGGGGCTACTGAGGGAGTCTTGGATTAGGGGGTATCCGGCAGCCGGACTATATACTTCGTCCGGACTATCGAAGCGTGAAGATACAAGACTCAAGACTTCGGCCCATGTCCGGATGGGACTCTCCTTTGCGTGGAACACAAGCTTGGCGATCCGGATATTATATTTCCTTCCTTGTAACCGACTCCATGTAAACCCTAGCCCTCTCCGGTGTCTATATAAATCGGAGAGGATGGTCCTTAGAAGGCCGATCACATTTACAATCATACCATCATAGGCTAGCTCCTAGGGTTTAGCCTCTACGATCTCGTGGTAGATCTACTCTTGTACTACTCATATCTTCAATATTAATCAAGCAGGAAGTAGGGTTTTACCTCCATCGAGAGGGCCCAAACCTGGTTAAACATTGTGTCCCTTGCTTCCTGTTACCATCAGCCTAAGACACAAAGATCGGGACCCCCTACCCGAGATCAGCCGGTTTTGACACCGACAAGGGGGAAATCGTCACCATCGTCATCACCAACGATCCTCTCATCGGGAGGGGGTCAATCTCCATCAACATCTTCACCAGCACCATCTCCTCTCAAAACCCTAGTTCATCTCTTGTATCCAATTTTGTATCAAAACCACAAATTGGTACTGTGGGTTGCTAGTAGTGTTGATTACTCCTTGTAGTTGATGCTAATTGGTTTACTTGGTGTAAGATCATATGTTCAGATCCTTAATGCATATTAATAGTCCTCTGATCATGAACATGAATATGCTTTGTGAGTAGTTACGTTTGTTCCTGAGGACATGGGTGAAGTCTTGCTATTAGTAGTCATGTGAATTTGGTATTCGTTCGATATTTTTATGAGATGTATGTTGTATCTACTCTAGTGGTGTTATGTGAACGTCGACTACATGACACTTCACCATTATTTGGGCCTAGAGGAAGGCATTAGGAAGTAATAAGTAGATGATGGGTTGCTAGAGTGACAGAAGCTTAAACCCTAGTTTATGTGTTGCTTCGTAAGGGGCTGATTTGGATACATTAGTTTCATGCTATGGTTAGGTTTACCTTAATACTTCTTTTGTAGTTGCGGATGCTTGCAATAGGGGTTGATCATAAGTGGGATGCTTGTCCAAGAAAGGGCAGTACCCAAGCACCGGTCCACCCACATATCAAATTATCAAAGTACCGAACGCGAATCGTATGAGCGTGATGAAAACTAGCTTGACGATAATTCCCATGTGTCCTCGGGAGCGCTTTTCTCATTATAAGAAATTGTCCAGGCTTGTCCTTTGCTACAAAAAGGATTGGGCCACCTTACTGCACTTTATTTACTTTCATTGCTGGTTACCCGTTACAAATTATCTTATCACAAAACTATCTGTTACCTACAATTTCAGTGGTTGCAGAGAATACCTTACTGAAAACCGCTTGTCATTTCCTTCTGCTCCTCGTTGGCTTCAACACTCTTACTTCTCGAAAGGACTACGATAGATCCCCTATACTTGTGGGTCATCAAAATCCAGGAAGGCGGAGACACTAATATCTGATTTGAAGGAGACCTTTGATAACCTCCGGGTTTATAAGATGATGCTTAATCCGGCCAAGTGCGTTTTTTATGTACCATCAGGCAAGCTCTTGGGTTTTCTAGTGTTTAACAGGGGCATTGAAGCTAATACGGAAAAGATCAAGGCTATTACGTCCCTAGCTAAACCGGCGTGTATCAACGATGTTCAATGACTAGTGGGTCGTATTGCAGCGCTAAGCAGGTTTATCAGTCAATTGGGAGAGAAGGGCATCCCTCTGTATCAGATGATGAACAAGACAGACAACTTTGTCTGGAGTGATGCTGCTAATGCGGCGTTTGAGGATCTGAAGAAGCAGTTAGCCGAATTTCCCGTCCTTGTTGCCTCCATTGATGAGGAAGCATTGCTGTTATATGTGGCTGCTAAGGCCCGGGTTGTCAGCGTGGCCATTGTGGTGGAGCGCAAGGAGGTAGGTAAGGAGTATCCGGTTCAGCGGCCGGTTTACTACATTAGCGAGGTGCTTATCGAATCAAAGCAAAGATACCCACATTGGCAAAAGCTGGTGTATGGAATTTTTATGGTGAGCCGGAAGCTTAAGCGATACTTTCAGGGCCATCCTATTACCATGGTCAGTTCCCCTCCATTGGGAGATATCATTCAGAATAGGGAGGCGACTGGCCGAGTTGCTAAGTGGGATATTGAGCTTGGACCTCACGGGTTAAAATATATGCCTCGCACTGCTATCAAGTCCCAAGCGCTTGTGGATTTCATCAATGACTAGACGGAGTTGCAGGCACCGGAGGATAAACCGGATAACACATACTGGACTATTCACTTTGATGGATCCAAACAATTTGAAGTCTCGGGGGCTGGAGTGGTTCTTACTTCCCCTCGAGGTGACAAATTTTGTTATGTTCTCCATTTGATGTTTCCCTATACTAACAATGCAGCTGAGTATGAGGCCTTGCTCCACGGTCTTCGGATAGCTAAGGAGATGAACTTAATACGGGTCCGTTGCTTCGGCGACTCCGATTTAGTGGCTCAACAAGTATCTGGTACTTGGGATTCTAAGGATCCGCTCATGGCGGCTTATCGGCGTGAGGTGGATATCATTGCTAGTTACTTCAAGGGTTACCAGGTCGAGCACATTGATCGGCGCACGAATGAAGCGACGGACGCTTTAAGCCGGCTCGGATCCCAGCGTAAACCGGTGCTGCCGAATGTTTTTCTTGACGTTTTGCATAATCCGTCGGTCAAAATACCGACGGAGGAGGATCTAGCTGTTCCTGACCCGGAGGCTCAATTGGTGGCGGTTCTTCATGCTATCCCAGATTGGGCAGTGCCATACCTGGCGTATATGACCCGGGGCGGGTTACCCGAGGACGAAGTTCTGGCTGGACAGATAATCCGGCGATCTAAGTCCATGACTATTGTCGATGGCGAGTTACATCATTGCAGTGTCTCAAGGGCGTTTCAGCGTTGCGTTTCTCCTGAAAAAGGGTGTGAAATCTTGCGTGAAATCCACGAAGGAGGTTGTGGTCATCATGCCAGTTCAAAATCTTTGGTAGCTAAGGCTTTTCGACACGGTTTTTACTAGTTAACAGCTCATGCTGATGCGGAGGATCTGGTCAGAAAGTGTGATGGCTGTCAGAAGTTTTCGTGCCGAGCTCATGTTCCAGCCCAGGAATTGAGGATGATTCCAATCACCTAGTTGTTTGCAACTTGGGGGCTGGATATGGTTGGGCCTTTTAAGAGGTCCAAGGATAAGAAGACCCACCTTCTGGTGGCAGTTGATAAATTCACAAAGTGGGTGGAGGCGGAGCCAGTGAGCAAGTGTGATGCAGCCGCGGCGGTTCAATTCATGAAAAGGGTGATTTTCCGCTTTGGCTTTCCACACAGTATTATAACAGATAATGGCACGAATCTCTCCAAGGGTGCTATGGAAGAGTTCTGTAAACGTGAACACATTCGGCTTGATGTGTCTTCAGTGGCTCACCCCCAGTCTAATGGTCAAGCAGAGAGAGCTAATCAAGAAATCCTTAAGGGTACCAAGCCCCGGCTTATGGTCCCTTTGCAGAGGACGCCGGGTTGTTGGGTGGAAGAGTTGCCTTCTGTTTTATGGAGCATTAACACCACCCCCAATAGATCTACGGGTTACACACCCTTCTTCATGGTTTATGGAGCAGAAGCAGTTCTTCCAAGTGATATTCGCCATGACTCGCCCCGAGTGGAAGCTTATGTTGAAGCGGACAATGAAAGAGAACGCCAAGATGTATTGGACCTGTTAGATGAAAAACGGGATATTCCGGCAGCTCGTTCGGCGATTTATCAGCAAGACATGTGGCGTTATCACAGTTGTCGGGTTAAAACCAGGGCTTTTCAAGAAGGCAACTTAGTGCTTCGACTTATCCAAGATCAGACTGACATGCACAAGTTGTCCCCACCTTGGGAAGGGCCCTTTGTGGTCAGCAAGAATCTGAACAACGGGTCATACTACCTTATCGATGTTCGAGAGCACAAAGACTCGCGCAAATAAGAGGAGGAGACCCGCCGGCCGTGGAATATAGCTCATCTTCGGCCTTACTATACCTGAGCCATAGGCTCCTATCATGTATATATTTCTGACAATGTACATATCATGATCAATAAATAAACTGGCATCCTTGCTAAAGAGGGGCCTCTGCCATTTCGTCTTATATATCTTCTTGGTTACATGGGGGCTTATGCTTATAAAGCGGAGTTTTCCATTAAATTGGCTTATAAAGCCACAACAAAGCTTCAGGGGCTTCACACCCAAGGGGCCAAAGAGAGTCTGTTGCCATGCACAGCTCAAACATAGGTACCCACTGAGCACAGCTCACAATGTTACCTGGGGGCTCTTTGTGCATAGCAACAAAGAGTTTTAAAGGACCCTTGTAATAGGCTATCAAGCCTAGCTTGGAAGCTAGGTGTATTCACCTAAAACCCCGGGTTAACCTGCCTTCATCAAGTAAGCCACTCCGTCCAGGTAATCCTGGTATGACCCGCCGAACGTTTGACAAGTAAATCTTATATAGACCCTGAACTTGTCAAAGTTAAAACAATGATTGGTTCATGTGAGGCCCATCTTAAAAGGCTTTGTAAAATGGTTTAACTCAGTGGCTTGGCAGCCCATGAAAAGCCTCGAATTTGGGCCTAGCAGCCCTTGAAAAGCCTCGACTACAAGTTTTCATTTGCTTTTTGTCAAAAAAAAATCTCCTTTTGATAAGGTTTTGAGGTAAACCGGCGTCTATTGACCCGGCTGACTATAAGTCATCAATATAACCCAGTGTTAGTTAACCCGGCGTGGCTTTCAACTATAAGTTGTTAGCACAGAACCAATTATAAACCGGTGTTTGTTAACCCGGTCTGGCATTGACTATAAGTCGCCAGGATGATCATCCGGTGTTTATCATAACCCGGCATGACTTATTCTAAACCAGCACAACATGGTGGGAGTTGTCATCACTCAAGATTTGATTCATCACCCTTACTACAAGAACGTTGGTAAACCAATGATATGATTCAATATCACAGGTATGATGTGTTTCATATTTCATTATCTTTACAACCTTGGTTATAAACTCTGGCTTTATATTGGGTATCATAACCCATCCGGCGGTAAACCGCCAGCGCAATTTTAAGTTTATCACATGCAGAAAAGAGGATTGCATAAAACTTCTCATGAGCATAAATCAACATAGCACTATCTGGACAGATTAAAACTATCAGACAAAGTGGCTATGCACGATGGCATAACAGACCAAGCGTTTAAAACTAGCCTATTACAAGGCAGAAGGCGCCCAAAAGAATAATTGTTTGTCGCTTATATCTCGGCGTCAAAACTTAAGCCGCCTTCGGATTATGACTCTTCCTCAGGTTGATGTGAAGGTTGTGGATCATCTTGTGCCGGTTCACCCTCCGCCTCCCCACCCAGTGGCTTGAAGTTAATGGTTGCCCAGTCAATCCCAGCTAAAGCACGGAAGACAGCTTCATCGCTGATAAGGTTGGACGGTTCAACATCAGGGGCATAAGTATGCTTACGGATTGGCGGGATAAGATTTTGCGCTTCATAAACCGACGCATCAATCGGTTTGTTGTCTGCGTCATAAATTGACCGGTGGAAAGACAAGTCAGTCTCTTCGGCCAGTTTACTTGCAAGAGGGCGCATATCCTTCGTCAAATCTCTAAGGGCATCATTGTCAAATTTTGACCCATCTTCTTTTTGGCTGTGATAGCCATTCCCAATATCTTCCAGATCAAAATCAGCTATCCAGGCCTTAGCCTGAGTCAGTGCAGATAGTGCACCGGTCCTTGCAGCAGATCTCTTCATCTCTTCTAGCTGGGCAGGCATCATGGATAACTTGGCTAATGTATCCTTGATTAAAGTGGGTGGCGGTTTATTGTACGAAGCTGTGCAGATGACTCGTTGCACGCCGATATATAACTGCTCTATCAAAGTATAGGCAACCTTCAGTTTTTTGCACATGTTTGAACCGAGATGGGCAACACGGCCACCTGCAATGGTTACAATATTATTGTTAAACCGGCGATTTCAAGGATGGTTAAGTACAGGTCATGAAAAAGATACTTACCAAACACAGCAGAGGTCATAGTGTTGATTTGCTGCTTTAAACCGGTCAGTTCTTCAGTCACCGGTTTAAGGGCTGCTTTGGCATCCTCCGTCCTCTTGAGCAAAGTCGCTTTTTCAGCCTCCCAATCTGCTTGTTTTCCCTTAAAGCCCTCCTTCAATTGTTCCATGGCTGTTAAAGCGCCCTTTAGTTCTTCCTTGGCCTTGGAAGTTTCGGCTTGCTGGGACTTAATGTTCTCTTGGAGGTTGGCGATTTGAGAATCCTTTTTGGTTAGGTCAGCCTGCAAGAGATAATTAGTAAGTTGATGATACATCTTTGAAGTCCCAAGCACATAACAAGTTATACACTTGGCACTTGGGGGCTAATGCGGATTGCTTTTTATTAACTGATATGTTAAGTCCCAAGCACATAACAAGTTATATCCTTGGCACTTGGGGGCTAATGCATACCAGATCAATTCAAAGGTTATCGCGTGGCTATCAATATACCAGATACTGCATGACAGGAAAGATGCCGGTTCATCCTAAAGGTATAAACCGGCCCTTGGGGCTACGCAAGTAAAATTCAATACCATTCTACTACAAGTCCCGGTCCACATTCATATTATGAATCGGCCCTTGGGGGCTACTAGAGTTGATAATGGAAGCAGGTTCTAAGAAAAAAGAACTTGTACAAAGGAATGGATGTTTACCTCATATTGCTCTTTCATCAGACCTATTAAACCGGCTTCATAGTCACGGCTTGTATACAGACGGTTCAAATATCCAGAGTGGATGTCCTGAGCATTGAGGTGATCATAGCTTGATCAATCAGTTTTCCACTTGCCCTTGTCCACAGCAGAAAATTCTTCTTTGGCATTGTGCTTTGATAAAGCGACAGGCTTGCCAGGAGCAGTATGGCCAAAGTTGGTAATGACAACATCATCTGTCATGCCATCAACAGTCTTGTCTGGGCTCGGCGGTTTAGCAGATGTTCTTGCTGGGCATGGTGGATCGGTAGCTGGGCTTGGCGGATCAGCAGACTGGCTTGTTGGATTTATTTCTGACGGTTCAATAAAAGTATCCTGACTCTGAGGTACCGGATCATCCAGAGCAATATCAGCATTTTGATCAAGAGCCTCTGAGGTATTTTCCAGTTTAGTGGCCGGATTATCATCAGTTGGTGTAATCAGCTTGGCTTTCTTACTAAGTCTGGCTTTGGCACTAAAAAAGAACAAACGCAGAGGTTGGTACAATAAACCGGTGCAAGGCATAAAAATTAAGTATATTATGCTTACCCAGGAACGGTCTTGAGTGGAGGCATCTATGTGGTTGATGAATCGCCGGAGGATGAATGGGAGGTTCCCTGATAATTCGAATCAGACGAACTAAGAGGATATCAGAAGTAACCCGCCTTGGGATAAAGTGTATTAAAAGAACAAGAGACCTCTTGACGGAATTTGTGAACCGGAGAATATGGTAAACCGGAGGAGGTAACGTGTTGACCGCTATGCCGAGTGGTGTGGCGAGTTTCATGCTGCTATGTCTTCAAAGAAAAGTGTGGATCCAAATAAGCAAGAGGGCGTGAACATTTTACTTTCCGGACTGCTCGACGGAGTTTTACTACTGGCACATGATTTGAGTCGGAGGATAGAACAATTACCTCTACATCACCGGCGTGACTAACTTCTGCATCATCCTGATTACAATCATTGTCAATGAGGTGTATGAAAAAAGAACCAAGAGAGTCAAGTTCTACCTTTGACTCCGGGTCATCAAGCTCTTCATCATTGGGCAGATCAGAAGCCTCGGTGGTTTTCTTCTTTGCTAGCCTCTTTGTAACCCTGGTCTTGATGTGGGGTGCCCTTGCCGGTTTATCCTGCGATTTCCTTTTCCAGAACGGATCATCGCTCTGCATAGATGGACAACAAGTTATAAAGAAATAATTAAGGAGGGATGGATTAAAGCAAATATAAGATAATTCTTACAGCTGGCGGTTTGTTGGACGCATAGAAGGGACTAAGCCCTACTCTGCTATAGGCAGCCACCGGTTCATTAAGCATTTCTTTGACAGCTTCGGTGACTTCATCATCCGTGAGCTGGATGTCAACATGACGCTGAGGGTCTTTTAGATCCCCTGTATATTCACACATTAAACCGGGGCACCAGCTTAAAGGCAAAATACTCCAAGACACCCAGCATCGAACGAAATCAATGCCTGTCAGGCCATTGGCCACAAAAGCTCTGAGTTTTGCTAGCAAAGGAGCATATTTTGATCTTTCCTTGGTAGTGAGTCGCTGAGGAACCGGATGAGTTTTTGTAAGCCGGTAGGTACAATAACCCGGCAGAGGATTTTATTGTCTGGAGCTATATTGCGGTAGTAAAACCAAGTCTAATTCCAGTCCTTGAGGTGGCTATGATGTTTGGCGTGAGGGAAGTCAACATCCTTTCTCTTCTGGATTGAAACGCCCCCGAGTTCAGTGTTGGGCCCGTCCGTAAGTTCAGTACGGCGGTTTAAGTAAAAGAAGTCCTGAAATAGTTCCACAGTGGGTTCCTCTTGCAGATAGACTTCGCAAAATACTTGAAAATTACATATATTGGGCACAGAGTTTGGTCCAATATCTTGAGGGTGGATCTGGAAGCTGGCAAGCACATCACGAAAGAATTTTGATCCGGGCGAGCTGAACCCTCAGTTCAGATGATTAGTAAAAACAATCACTTCTCCATTCTGGGGCTCAAGAGGGTTTTCTGAACCAGGGACCCTCCAGTGGATGGTTTCTTGGCTCGCTAAAGCGCCAGTCAAACGTACCCAGTCAGTTGCTCTTCGGTAACCCGGGAAGGGACCCAATTGCAAGCATAAAACGATTTGGCCATTTCAACGGAAAGATGGAAAAGAGGATCAAGGCCGGTTTGAGGTTTTTGACTGGCGCAGATAATCCGGTTTAAAGACAAAGGAAGAGCAAATTGAAGCATATGTGCATGATAAACTGGAGTTTTACATTGAGGTTGAGTTGGCGGTTTAAAGTGAGGGCTAATGGTACCTGGTGGGTTATCATTTTCTAAAAAGTTAAACCGCCTATAATGGTGCGGAAGCTGCAGATCTGAAAAAATTCCTAAGTATTGCATAAACAGGTTTTACAAGTTGTGACTATAATTTTGGATCTACCGCAGTCTTAAAAAGGAGAAAAATTCAGAAGCCCTAAGCAGTGTCAGCGGAGTAGCTAATGGCTAGATGGGATCTACTTACTGATAAAAGAGATGCTATGATGAAGAAAAATGAGGTCTAGTTATGGCCGCACAGGAAAAAGGTCGTGTTGTGTTGGAAGGATCCATATGACAGCAATGAACATTGAGGAACACCAAAGAACAACGAAACCCTAATGGTAGATCTAAGGTGAGGAAGAAGAAACCTTACAGAATTTGAAGGAGTAGCAGAAAGGCGCCGCGTTCCTCTGGTCAGATCAGGTTGATGCAGTGGCCGTTATCGGTGCAGAAGTGAAGGTCGACGGCAGCGGCTGCGCTCGAGCTCTGAGGTGATGCGAGGAAGACGATGAGGTGAAGGGGCACGAAGGGGAATGGAAAAAATGGCCCATGGTCCTATTTATAAGGTGAAGGGATAAGTGATAGGCACGGGAATCAAGGAACCTAAAAAATGGATATGTGACACAGTTGTCGCCTCGATTTTCGGAGGGTTATTAATTAAAAAAGCGTTTACAGGTTTTTTGGAGATGACGTCATGACGATTCACTGCAATCTTAAAAGATGACGTCACGGCGGTTTACCAAGTTCATATGGAAATGATTTCATGTCGGTTTACAAGGTTCTTTGAAGATGCCCAAGGAGTTTTTCTAAGTATTGAAGATTGACATGAACAGGTTCAAATCAATCTGGGGGCTAATGTTGGGGATATAACTACTGATTATAAACCGCCCAGGAGGGCCCGGGTTATGCTCATCCATATTGAAGCCCATGAAGACAAGGAATATGGCGTTTTACTACAGAGATTTAGAGGCCCAGAGCCCAAGGGCAGATTAGGGCCCATAGACATAAACCGCCATGAGATATGTAACTTGTGTTGTAAGATAGGGAAAGGTAGAAACCGAACCAGACACTTGTATGAGCCGGCCTCGGTATTCTGTAAACCACTAGGCGTCAACCTGTGTATATAAAGGGATGACCCGGCGGCGGTTCAGGGACAAGAAACAACAACTCGAGAGACAGGCAAAGCGGATTCGCTCCCTGATCATCGAGACCCCATCAATTCCACCACAACTGGATCGTAAGCTTTTACCTTAACCGCAAGGGGCCGAACCAGTATAAACTCCCTGTGTCCTTTGTCCGATTTAACCCCTTTTAGCTAATCTCTTTGCGATGGCTCCACGACTAAGTCCTCTCACTAGGACATTTGACGTGATAATTCCACGACAGAAACCAAGCGACTCCTCCGCGAGCGCCAAGCAACGACGAGCAGAGATGCCGCACTCCCTCGCACTTGTGCCGCTGGAAGGACTACTTTGACGGCAGCGATGATGGTGACATGGATAATGGTGATAGTGCTGCTGCCCAGGCCGGCCATGCGTACAAGGTCATCATCCGCTAAAAGCTAGTTTAGGTTTTTCTTAAGTTTTAGTTGAATGGATGAAATAGCATCCGTTTTGTGTAAATTCCATCTTTTTTGAATGAAATTTGTCTTGTATTTTATATTACATTTGAAATGTATGTGGGCACGATTAGATGGCCAGCTCATGTATCACTACTCGTGGATACATCCCGGGACAAATACAATGTCAGTTTTAGGGGTCAACGTTGGAGATGCCCATAGCATAAGTTCTTGCTTTGCCTTTTTTACACAAAATCATAGGCATATATAAATCATGAGGATTGATTCGTGACTTATCTTTTTGACATGTAGTGTAGCGAGCAACAAAACACTCAACATCATGTCTCATGTTTGATCAAAAGAAATGTGTAGCAAGTACATCCTCCGTTTTCTTGACGCCAAAGTGTCCCATTAATTCTTCTCCATGAACCTCCTACAATAACAAAAGACAAATGGAGCTAGCTACAATACATAGCTTGTTAGCATGGAACACAAATCCATCATTAAAGCTTTCAGATGATACATCCAGACATGGGATAGTTGCCCTCTCTTGCAGAAAAGACATTGTGAAAACTTAAAAATTCATTTGAGTCCAAGAAAATCTCACCTGATGCTCCATTGTTCATCGTTGCATTGCTGACCAAGAGGACAAAGACAAGGAAAACAACAATTGTGTTACCCATTCGAACCTTTAGAAGAATACCACTTGTTGATTTTTTTCAATTTTTTTGGATTGCTTACCACTTGAAAGATAACCAGAAAAAAAAGAGTGACAAAATAATAAAATTACTTCGAGGATTATATTGCCCATCTTCATCCATCGACTATACATCGTCCGTCGGAGCTTGAAAATTACACTGAACCGATAGTAAAGTAAAGTGACACATTCGAACACCTTTGACATATTCAAACTTTGAAGACCATTATCAGTGTCAAAACCAGAAAACCTTGGGTAGGGGGGGCCCGAGCTGTGAGATAGGATCGATGGGTGACAAGAGACAAGGGACAGAGTGCTTTTACCCAGGTTTGGGCCCTCTTTAAGGAGGTAAAATCCTACATCCTGCTCTTGCTTATATTATGGGTGTATCAAGGTACAGAGTTGATCTACCTCAAGACCGTAAGTTCTGGACTAAACCCTAGGCGTAATGGTGATGTTGATGAATGTCTCTACAGACTAAACCCTCTAGTTTATATAGGCACCAGGGGTGTCTAGGGTTACACATGGTCGGTTGCCATCTAGGGGTTACATGCCAAATCTAATAGATATACTTGGAGTACATGCCAAGTCCTCGGTGCAGGCCATTCTGCCTATGCCACAAGTTAGAAGCTTCCGGACTCCTTCCTCATCAACGGGTCGTCAGTCCGGCCTATGGACTAGGTCGGCCATGCTGGGACCCCCTAGTCCAACACACAGTCAGTAGCCCCTGAACTGGTCTTCGACACCGAGGAGAACAATCTTCTTCGGTGAGATGACCTCGGCTAGGAGTCTTCTGCTTGACAGGCGAGTTCACCTTTGAGTTCATCTTTGAAGTTTTTCGCTTGAGCATATGAGTTCTCTTTGGCCCTGGTCCCACTGCATGCTGTCTCGAGTATCGCGTAGTCTGGGGCATCGAGCTGCCTTTACGACGAGATGTTGAAGCATCACCTTTGTTTGCCTTATTTAAAGGGTACCTGGCTCAAAGTCATGACCAAGCGCTCCCCTTTCACCGCTCAAAACCATTTTCTTCCTCCAAAGTCTAGCTTCGAGAGCTCCAGCAATGGCCAATGACACGGGTTTTTCTAAGCACCTCCATGGTCCTCTCAAGGGTGACATGGGAAGCTGCTCTGTCACGCTCCTCCAACTGAATCGGCTTTCCACCCAGGGCTACATGCCTGATCCAAATTTGGCCTCCACCTGCCCGGGCTTAATACATGTAGGCACGCAGACACACGCCGACAACCATCCCATCCCTCACGAGGATGAGCAGGTATGTTTTGTTTCCTTCCTTCTCCATGGCATGGGATTTCCCATCCATCCCTTCCCCCGGGGCTTGCTCGAGTTCAACAGAATCCAACTTCACCACCTGGCCCCAAATTCGATCTTACATATCGCGAGATTTGTCGCCCTTTGTGAAATGTACCTCGGCTATGAGGCACACTTCAGGCTATGGAGGAAATACTTCTGTGTGATGCCCTATTCTTTAGCTGGGAAACTGCACGAGGTGGAAGCCGCCGAGGTATGCAGAATAGCCAGGACCAGCTACCACTAGTGCAGGATGCTACTAACGCGACACTACGATCAGAGACCCTTTGATGAAACTGTGTGCGATGCATTAATCGCAAACGGTGGTGTAAAAACCCCGTCAAAAAAGGTGCAAAATGTTTGGTGATGATGGATGCATCAAACACGGTTCAGATTTTAGTTCCATGTGTGATGTAGGGCATACGATTCAGTGCATTTAACCGTTTGCGATGAGGAGTAACAAAAGAAATGGGCAGCCAGATGAAGGTGTGTGCGATAAACAACATACGGTTCACTAGGATGAAATGTTTGTGATTAGGCAACACAAAAGAAACGGTCAGCCAGATGAAGGTGTGTGCGATATATGGCATGCGGTTCATGCGGATGAACTGTTTGTGTTGAGACAAGAGAACATAAACGGTTCAATATAACAAGATGTGTGTGATGCGCGGCAAACAGGTCTGTAATCAGAAATGTGTGCGAAGACCGATAATAACATAGACGATTGCTGCTAATAAGACGTGTGTGTTGTGTGATGGGATTGCATACAGAACAACAACATATAACACACACACACACACACACACACACACACACACTTATAAGGACATGGTTGCATAACCAAATTAAACATCCACTTACATAGGTGGCTACTATAACCATGGCATTTGCGCACACCAAAGTAAACTATTACATGCATAATTACATAGGTGGCTACTACACACATGCCGTTTCCACACACCAAAGTAAACTATATATTACATGCAGGATTAACTAGCATAAATGATCATCTGATCATCATCTACTGCTTGTGATGCTAGCTCTGCTTGTGGCTCGATCCAGGCTCGTCGATTTTGGTAATGAGGCACTTCCTCATGTCAACGATCCGCCTGTGCATCTCGTAGCATGTGTACACGCTCTTGGCCCGTGAACCTGAGGTGAGGTTCATCTAGTTGCTGCATCCAGGCCCTGTGCTAGGATACGGGACTTGTTCTCTGGGCATCCTACTTCATATTTTCATAGTAGGGTCGATGATGGACAAGGCGAGTTCAACCAGGGAGTCCTTCTTTGTGCTGCCCCAGACCATGTAGTGCCCACGGATTTCGACAAGGTTCTTGCAGGCCAAGCCCGTAACCCTAAGCACTTTAACATCATCGGTGGTTTCCACCGTAGCGAACTTGTAGTCGGTGCTGTTGACAAACCTGGCGAAATGGACGCAAGGCTCTGTGGCCATGCAGTAGTGGTAGATGAGGACATGATGTCGCACACACAACGGGGCGACGACAACCTTCTTATCTTTGCCGTGAAGACCGGTGGTGTACTGGAGGTTGATATCGACCACCTTGTACTTGTCTCTAGCAAGCAACTGCTCAACGGTGTTGATGTAGTCGTCCACCATGGCCGAGTCGATGGTGTACACCACCGAGAGATCCATATCCCTCGCGTGGGTATCCACTTTATGCTCGCCGAACTCCATTATTGGAGCGCTGCTATACATCTCCTCTCTATGTGTCGTCGTGGGTGCGCTTTTGTTGTGTTGTGGGGCGCGATCGAAAGGTTGAAGAGACTAAGGTTATAATGGCCGTGGGAATTAAGGGGGAGGCCAGACAGCCTGGAATATCAATCGGCATGCACTGATGGCAGTTCTAATTTGCAGTGCGTCACTCCATCGTGCCGACATAACTGCATCACATGGCAACGGGCGCAGCGCAACCGCATGCATAGGGGGCCCCCGATGTTATCGTGCGTAGGCCCAACTGCTGCCAGAGCGCGCGCGGAGGGACACTCTGCTCCGCGGTCGCCTCAACGGCGAGCAACCATATATATGCATATAGTAGTTGAACACGCAAGGAAAAGCTGTCCAGAACCTGAGCGCACCGAGGACGCGAGCAGAGTGCGCCGCGGCGCCTAACGAAGAGCACAGCGCACTGCAGCGCCTAACGGTGAGCAGAGCTTGCCGAGGGACGCGAGCAGAGGGTGGCGCTGTGTGTGTTGTGGGAAAATACTTGCTGGTATATAACCTTAAATTTAACCAACAAAATGTTAATGCATGTTACAAAAATTATATAACTGGAAACTATGTTCAAATAGAAATCCGACGATATAATCTTTGGCCACATGCATTCGTATTTTATTAATTAAATCCTACTTATAAACCAGGACAGGCATATAGTATTTAATTAAATCACAAACGCTTTTTTATTAAACGTATGTGTATGTGTCCTTTTGTCCTTCTCTCGCACGTCTTGTCACCCCGTTGCCGCAGATGGTTCGAGCACAAGCTTAAGCAGCACGCGGGGGCGTTCTTTTGGCCAAATGGTGCTGAGCCCATTCCCGCGCAACCATGCAGGTTACCGCAAGCTTTCCGCTCGACTCGGTGAAATCCCCCAAAATCCCAATGCTTATCAACCTACTATATAAACCCTCACGGCCGGCGAGTCCTGCGTTGCATTTCCCCTCCCCCTGTAGCTTATCTCATCTGCTTCTCCCAAAATCGGCAATGGCACCAGACCGTTGTCGTTTCTTAGCCACTCCGCCGTCATCAAAGCACAGCTCCAGCTGGGAGGCTACACCATGGCGGTGGCGCAGTCCCCGGCGTAGTGTAGTGCATGCGGTGTCCTAGTTGGGTGTGCGCGGAACATGCACCACACGCTCGGCCGCTGGTGCCAGTCGGCAGTTGCTGCCGGCCGCCATTACCATCACAGCTCCGTCGAAAGCCAGGGTCATCACCCACTCTATCGCCGCGGCCCGAAGGCGGGAGGTGGCCGTCGTGGCCGCCACCCCACTGCCGGCCATCGTGGCCATCACCAGCTCCACCACCGCGGCCCAAAGGCAGTAGGTGGTGGTCATGGCCGCCACCCCATCATCGTCCGACGTAGCCGCCAGCCCATCATCGACCACCGGGATCATCACCCGCTCCACCACCGCCGCCCGCAGTTGGGAGGCGGAGGTGGAGGCCCGCACCTGCGACAACGACCTTGCGCGCTACATCGAGTTCCTGCAGGAGGAGGAGGAGGAGCGCCTTGTCGAGCACTGCTATGTCTTGAGCTTGCGTTGGTTTTCCTTGAAGAGGAAAGGGTGCTGCAGCAAAGTAGCGTAAGTATTTCCCTTAGTTTTTGAGAACCAAGGTATCAATCCAGTAGGAGGCTCCTCAAAAGTCCCACGCACCTACACAAACAAACAAGAACCTCGCAACCAACGCAATAAAGGGGTTGTCAATCCCTTCACGGCCACTTGAAAAAGTGAGATCTGATAGAGATAATAAAATAAGATAAATATTTTTGGTATTTTTATGATATAGATTGGAAAGTAAAAGATGCAAATAAAAGATAGATGAAAAACGTATATGATAAAAGATAGACCCGGGGGCCATAGGTTTCACTTGTGGCTTCTCTCAAGATAGCATAAGTATTACGGTGGGTGAACAAATTAGTGTAGAGCAATTGATAGAAAAGCGCATAGTTATGAGATTATCTAGGCATGATCATGTATATAGGCATCACGTCCGTGACAAGTAGATCGAAACGATTCTGCATCTACTACTATTAGATCACACATCGACTGACTCCTGCCTGCATCTAGAGTATTAACTTCATGAAGAACAGAGTAACGCATTAAGAAAGATGACATGATGTAGAGGGATAAACTCATGCAATATGATATAAACCCCATCTTTTTATCCTCGATGGAAACAATACAATATGTGCCTTGCTGCCCCTGCTGTCACTAGGAAAGGACACCGCAAGATTGAGCCCAAAGCTAAGCACTTCTCCCATTGCAAGAAAGATCAATCTAGTAGGCCAAACCAAACTGATAATTTGAAGAGACTTGCAAAGATAACTTAATCACACATAAAAGAATTCAGAGGAGCTTCAAATATTTATCATAGATAAACTTGATCATAAACCCACAATTCATCCGGATCTCGACAAACACACCGCAAAAAGAGTTACATCGAATAGATCTCCAAGAAGATCGAGGAGAACTTTGTATTGAGATTCAAAGAGAGAGAAGAAGCCATCAAGCTAATAACTATGGACCCGAAGGTCTGTGTTAAACTACTCACAACTCATCAGAGAGGCCTTGGAGATGATGTAGAGGCCCTCCGTGGTCGATTCCCCCTCCGGTGGAGCACCGGCGAAGGCTCCAAGATGGGATCTCGTGGATACAGAAGGTTGCGGTGGTGGAATTAGGTTTTCGTGGTTGCATCTGATGTTTTCACGGTACGGGACTATATATAGGAGGAGGAAGTAGGTCGGTTGACGCTCGAGGGTCCCACGAGGGTGGGGGCGCACCCACCCCCACGGGGCGCACCGGGCACACTCGTGGCCGCCTCGTTTGTTGCTTGACGTCCACTCCAAGTCTCCTGGTTGGCATTTGTTCCAAAAAGATCGCTCCCGAAGGTTTCATCCCGTTTGGACTCCGTTTGATATTCCTTTTCTTTGAAACACTGAAATAGGCAAAAAAACAGGAATTTGGGCTGGGCCTTCGGTTAGTAGGTTAGTCCCAAAAATGATATAAAAGTGTAAAGTAAAGCCCATAAACATCCAAAACGGGTAATATAATAGCATGGAACAATCAAAAATTATAGATACGTTGGAGACTTATCAAGCATCCCCAAGCTTAATTCCTGCTCGTCCTCGAGTAGGTAAATGATAAAAACAGAATTTTTGATGAGGAATGCTACCTAGCATAATTCTCAATGTAATTTTCTTGATTGTGGCATGAATGTTCAGATCCAAACGATTCAAAATAAAAGTTCATATTGACATAAGAAATAGTAATACTTCAAGCATACTAATAAAGCAATTATGTCTTCTCAAAATAGCATGGCTAAAGAAAGTTATCCCTACAAAATCATATACTCTCGCTATTGGTCTATCTTCATCATATAAAGTATTTAATCATGAACAACCCCGATGACAAGCCAAGCAATTGTTTCATACTTTAGTTATCTCAAACTTTTTCAACTTTCATGCAATACATGAGCGTGAGCCATGGACATAGGACTATATGTGGAATAGAATGGTGGTTGTGGAGAAGACAGAAAAGGAGAAGATAGTCTCACATCAACTAGGCATATCAACGGGCTATGGAGATGCCCATTAATAGATATCAATGTAAGTGAGTAGGGATTGCCATGCAATGGATGCACTAGAGCTATAAATGTATTAAAGCTCAACAAAAGAAACTAAGTGGGTGTGCATCCAACTTGCTTGCTCATAAATACCTAGGGCAATTTGAGGAAGCCCATCATTGGAATATACAAGCCAAGTTCTATAATGAAAAATTCCCACTAGTATATGAAAGTGACAACATAGGAGACTCTCTATCATGAATATCATGGTGCTACTTTGAAGCACAAGTGTGGTAAAAAGGATAGTAGCATTGTCCCTTCTCTCTTTTTCTCTCATTTTTTTATTTGGTCTTTTTTTGGCCTTTCTCTTTTTTTTATGATGTCCGAAGTCTCATCCCGACTTTTGGGGGAATCATAGTCTCCATCATCCTTTCCTCGCTTGGGACAATTCTCTAATAATGAAGATCATCACACTATTATTTACTTACAACTCAAGATTACAACTCGATACTTAGACCAAAATATGACTCTATATGAATGCCTCTGGCGGTGTACCGGGATATGCAATGAATCAAGAGCGACATGTATGGAATTATGAAGGTGGCTTTGCCACAAATATGATGTCAACTACATGATCATGCAAAGAGCAATATGACAATGATGATGCATGTCATAATAAACGGAACGGTGGAAAGTTGCATGGAAGTATATCTCGGAATGGCTATGGAAATGCCATAATAGGTAGGTATGGTGGCTGTTTTGAAGAAGGTATATGGTGGCTGTATGGTACCGGCGAAAGTTGTGCGGCACAAGAGAGGCTAGCAATGCTGGAAGGGTGAGAGTGCGTATAATCCATGGACTCAACATTAGTCATAAAGAACTCATATACTTATTGCAAAAATCTACAAGCCATTGTAAACAAAGTACTACAAGCATTCTCCTAGGGGGATAGATTGGTAGGAAAAGACCATCGCTCGTCCACGACCGCCACTCATAAGGAAGACAATCAATAAATAAATTATGCTCCAACTTCATCACAAAGCGGTTCACCATACGTGCATGCTACGGGAATCACAAACTTCAACACAAGTATTCTTTAAATTCACAATTACCCAACTAGCATGACTCTAATATTACCATCCTAATATCTCAAAACAATTATCAAGCATCAAATTGATCATAGCATCCAATTCACTTTCTATGATAGTTTTTATTATACCCAACTTGGATGCCCATCATTCTAGGACCAATTTTATAACCATAGAAAATACCATGCTGTTCTAAAAGACTCTCAAGATAATATAAGTGAAACATGAGAGATTAACAATTTCTTCAAAATAAAGCCACCGCCGTGCTCTAGAAAATATAAGTGAAGCACATAGAGAAAACTATCTAACTCAAAAGATATAAGTGAAGCACATAGAGTATTCTAATAAATTCTAAATCAAGTGGGTCTCTCCCAAAAGGTGTGTACAGAAAGGATGATTGTGGTAATCTAAAAATCAAAGACTAATATCATACAAGACGCTCCAAGCAAAACACATATCATGTGGCGAATAAAAATATAGCTCCAAGTAAAGTTACCGAGAGACGAAGACGAAAGAGGGGATGCCTTCCGGGGCATTCCCAAGCATAGGATTTTGGTTATCCTTGAATATCTTGGGGTGCCATGGGAATCCCCAAGCTTAGGCTCTTGCCACTCCTTATTCCATAGTCCATCAAATCTTTACCCAAAACTTGAAAACTTCATAACACAAAACTCAAAAGGAAATCTCATAAGCTCCGTTAGTGCAAGAAAGAAAAACCACCACATAAGGTACTGTAATGAACTCATTTCTTATTTATATTGGTGTAAACCTACTGTATTCCAACTTCTCTATCATTCATACCCCCCGATACTATCAATAGATGCATCAAAATAAGCAAACAACACACAAAAAACAGAATCTGTCAAAAACAGAATAGTCTGTAGCAATCTGTAACTTTCAAATACTTCTCGAACTCTAAAACTCCTACCAAAACAGTAAGTCCTGGGCATTTTATCTATTTACCTAAATCAAAAATAATCAATGCAAAACCACGTTTCTGTGAATTACTACAATTATTTTCGTGCGTGCAAATGTTTCTGTTTTTCAGCAGAATCAAATTAACCATCACCGTAGGTTATCCTATAGGTTCTACTTGGCACAAACACTAATTAAAACATAAAAACACATATAAGCATAAGCTAGATGAAAAATTTATTACTAAACAGAAGCCAAAAGCAAGAAACAAAAATAAAACTAGGTTGCCTCCCAACTAGCGCTATTGTTTAACGCCCCTAGCTAGGCATAAAAGCGAGAATAGATCTATGTAGTGCCAACTTTGGAACTCAATTCATAAGTAGCTGGCATGATAGATTCATAAGGTAATTTAACTTTCTTTCTAGGGAAGTGTCCCATGCCTTTCCTTAATGGAAATTGGAATCTTATATTCCCTTCCTTCATATCAATAATTGCACCAATCGTTCTAAGGAAAGGTCTACCAAGAATAATAGGACATGAAAGATTGCAATCTATATCAAGAACGATAAAATCTACGGGCACATAATTCCTATTTGCAACAATAAGAACATCATTTATCCGTCCCATAGGCTTCTTAATGGTGGAATCCGCAAGGTGCAATTTTAAAGAATAATCATCAAAATCATGGAAACTTAGAATATCACATAAAGTTTTCCGAATCGTGGAAACACTAGCACCGAAATCACACAAAGCATAACACTCATGATCTTTAATTTTAATCTTTATAGTAGGTTCCCACTCATCATAAAGTTTTCTAGGTATAAAAACTTCCAAATTAAGCTTTTCCCCATAAGATTGCATCAAGGCATCAACAATATGTTTGGTAAAAGCTTTATTTTGACTATAAGGATGAGGAGAATTCAAGACGGATTGCAACAAGGAAATACAATCTATTAAAGAAAAATTATCATAATTAAATTCCTTGAAATCCATAATAGTGGTTTCAATGCTATTTAAATTCTTGACCTCTCCAATCCCACTTTTACCAAATTTAGCATCAGCATCTAAAAACACTGAATTATTGGGACGCCTTTTAACTAAAGTTGACTCATCTCCAGTCCCATCATTATCAAGATTCATATTGCAAAACAAGGATTTAATAGGGGATACATAAATAACTTTTAGATATTCGTCATTATTTTCATGGAAACTAGAAGAACACGCTTTTACAAAGCAACCTTTCTTAGAACGCAATCTAGCGGTTCTTTCTTTGCACTCATCAATGGAAATTATCATGGCTTTGAGAGACTCATTGATATCATGCTTAGGTGGAGTATATCTAAGTTTCAAAGAATCAACATCAAGCGAAAGCCTATCAACGTTTCTAGCCAAATCATCAACTTTAAGCATTTTTTCTTCAAGCAAGGCATTAAAATTCTTTTGAGAGATCATAAATTATTTAACGCTATTCTCAAAATCAGAGGGCATCTTATTAAAATTTCCATAAGAGTTGTTGTAGGAATTACCATAATTATTAGAGGAATTACTAGGGAACGGTCTAGGATTAAAGTTTCCTCTATAAGCGTTGTTACCAAAATTATTCCTACCAACAAAATTCACATCCATAGATTCATTATTACTCTCAATCAAAGTAGACAAAGGCATATCATTAGTATCAATAGGAGCACTCTTAGTAGCAAACAATTTCATAAGTTCATCCATCTTTCCACTCAAAACATTAATTTCTTATATAGCATGCACTTTTTTACTAGTAGATCTTTCGGTGTGCCATTGAGAATAATTAGCCATAATGTTATCATGGAGTTTAGTAGCTTCTCCTAAGGTGATTTCCATAAAAGTGCCTCCCGCGGCTGAATCTAAAAGATTTCTAGAAGCAAAATTCAATGTGGCATAAATTTTTTGTATGATCATCCATAAGTTCAAACCATGAGTAGGGCAATTGCGAATCATCAATTTCATTCTTTCCCAAGATTGGGCAACATGCTCATGATCAAGTTGTTTAAAATTCATAATATCGTTCCTAAGAGAGATGATCTTAGCGGGAGGAAATTATTTAGAGATAAAAGCATCTTTGCACTTATTCCATGAATCAATACTATTCTTAGGCAAAGGCAAAAACCAAGTTTTAGCATGATCTCTAAGTGAAAACGGAAATAACTTCAATTTAACAATATCATTATCCGTATCTTTCTTCTTTTGCATATCACACAAATCAGCAAAGTTGTTTAGATCACTAGCGGCATCTTCACTAGGAGGGCCAGAGAATTGATCTTTCATAACAAGATTCAACAAAGCAGCATTGATTTCAAAAGATTCAACATCATTAAGAGGAGCAATCTGAGTGCTTAGGAAATCATTATTATTGGTATTGGAAAAGTCGCACAATTTGGTATTATCTTGCTCCATCGTGACAAGCAACCCAACACACAAGCAAACAAAAAGGCAAGCAAAAGAGAGAGGAGATTGGGAAAGAGAGAGCAAATAAAATGGCAAGGGTGAAGTGCGGGAGAGGAAAACGAGAGGCAAATGGAAAATAATGTAATGCGAGGGAGATGAGATTGTGATGGGTACTTGGTATGTCTTGACTTGAGCGAAGACCTCCTCGGCAACGGCGCTAGAAATCCTTCTTGCTACGTCTTGATCTTATGTTGGTTTTCCTTGAAGAGGAAAGGGTGATGCAGCAAAGTAGCGTAAGTATTTCCCTTAGTTTTTGAGAACCAAGGAATCAATCCAGTAGGAGGCTCCTCAAAAGTCCCACGCACCTACACAAACAAACAAGAACCTCGTAACCAATGCAATAAAGGGGTTGTCAATACTTTCACGGCCACTTGCGAAAGTGAGATCTGATAGAGATAATAAGATAAGATAAATATTTTTGGTATTTTTATGATATAGATTGGAAAGTAAAAGATACAGATAAAAGATAGATGAAAAACGTATATGATAGAAGATAGACCCGGGGGGCATAGGTTTCACTTGTTGCTTCTCTCAAGATACCATAAGTATTACGGTGGGTTAACAAATTACTATCGAGCAATTGATAGAAAAGCGCATAGTTATGAGATTATCTAGGCATGATCATGTATATAGGCATCACGTCTGTGACAAGTAGATTGAAATGACTCTGCATCTACTACTATTAGTCCACACATCGACCAACTCCTGCCTGCATCTAGAGTTTTAAGTTCATGAAGAATAGAGTAACACATTAAGAAACATGACATGATGTAGAGGGATAAACTCATGCAATATGATATAAACCCCATCTTTTTATCCTCGATGGCAACAATACAATACGTGCCTTGCTGCCCCTGCTGTCACTGGGAAAGGACACCGCAAGATTGAACCCAAAGCTAAGCACTTCTCCCATTGCAAGAAAGATCAATCTAGTAGGCCAAACCAAACTGATAATTCGAAGAGACTTGCAAAGATAACTTAATCACACATAAAATAATTCAGAGGAGATACAAATATTTCTCATAGATAAACTTGATCATAAACCAACAATTCATCGGATCTCGAAAACACACCACAAAAAGAGTTACATCGAATAGATCTCCAAGAAGATCGACGAGAACTTTGTATTGAGATTCAAAGAGAGAGAAGAATCCATCAAGCTAATAACTATGGACCTGAAGGTCTGGGGTAAACTACTCACAACTCATCGGAGAGGCCTTGTAGATGATTTAGGGGCCCTCCCTAGTCGATTCCCCCTCCGCGGAGCGCCGACGAAGGCTCCAAGATGGGATCTCACGGATACAGAAGGTTGCAGCGGTGGAATTAGGTTTTCATGGTCGCTTCTGATGTTTTCACGGTATGGGAGTATATATAGGAGGAAGAAGTAGGTCGGTTGACGCTCGAGGGGCCCACGAGGGTGGGGGCGCACCCACCCCCAAGGGGCCCGCCGGGCGCCCTTGTGGCCACCTCGTTTGTTGCTTGACGCCCAGTCCAAGTCTCCTGGTTGGCATTTGTTCTAAAAAGATCGCTCCCGAAGGATTCATCCCGTTTGGACTCCGTTTGATATTCCTTTTCTTCGAAACACTGAAATAGGCGGAAAAAACAGCAATTCGGGCTGGGCCTCCGGTTAGTAGGTTAGTCCCAAAAATGATATAAAAGTGTAAAGTAAAGCCCATAAACATCCCAAATGGGTAATATAATAGCATGGAACAATCAAAAATTATAGATACGTTGGATACGTATCAAGCATCCCCAAGCTTAATTCCTGCTCGTCCTCGAGTAGGTAAATGATTAAAAGAAATTTTTTGATGAGGAATGCTACCTGGCATAATTATCAATATAATTTTCTTTATTGTGGAATGAATGTTGAGATCCAAATGATTCAAAATAAAAGTTCATATTGACATAAGAAATAGTAATACTTCAAGCATACTAATAAAGCAATCATGTCTTCTCAAAATAGCATGGCTAGAGAAAGTTATCCCTACAAAATCATATACTCTGGGTATTGGTCTATCTTCATCACATAAAGTATTTAATCATGCACAACCCCAATGACAAGCCAAGCAATTGTTTCATACTTTAGTAATCTCAAACTTTTTCAACTTTCATGCAATACATGAGCGTGAGCCATGGACATAGGACTATATGTGGAATAGAATGGTGGTTGTGGAGAAGACGGAAAAGGAGAAGATAGTCTCACATCAGCTAGGTGTATCAACGGGCTATGGAGATGCCCATTAATAGATATCAATGTGAGTGAGTAGGGATTGCCATGCAATGGATGCACTAGAGCAATAAATGTATTAAATCTCAACAAAAGAAACTAAGTGGGTGTGCATCCAACTTGCTTGCTCACAAAGACCTAGGGCAATTTGAGGAAGCCCATCAATGGAATATACAAGCCAAGTTCTATAATGAAAAATTCCCACTAGTATATGGAAGTGACAACATAGGAGACTCTCTATCATGAAGATCATGGTGCTACTTTGAAGCACAAGTGTGGTAAAAAGGATAGTAGGATTGTCCCTTCTCTCTTTTTCTCTCATTTTTTTATTTGGACTTTTTTTGTCCTTTTTCTTTTTTTATGAAGTCCGAAGTCTCATCCCGACTTGTGGGGGAATCATAGTCTCCATCATCCTTTCCTCACTTGGGACAATGCTCTAATAATGAAGATCATCACACTTTTATTTACTTACAACTCAAGATTACAACTCGATACTTAGAACAAAATATGACTCTATATGAATGCCTCCGGCGGTGTACCGGGATATGCAATGAATCAAGAGCGACATATATGGAATTATGAAGGTGGCTTTGCCACAAATGCGATGTCAACTACATGATCATGCAAAGAGCAATATGACAATGACGATGCCTGTCAAAATAAACGGAACGGTGGAAATTTGCATGAAAATATATCTCGGAATGGCTATGGAAATGCCATAATAGGTAGGTATGGTGGTTGTTTTGAGGAAGGTATAGGGTGGGTGTATGGTACCGGCCAAAGTTGCACGACACAATAGAGGCTAGAAATGGTGGAAGGGTGAGAGTGCGTATAATCCATGGACTCAACATTAGTCATAAAGATCTCATATACTTATTGGCAAAATCTACAAGCCATTGAAAACAAAGTACTACGTGCATGCTCCTAGGGGGATAGATTGGTAGGAAAAGACCATCGCTCGTCCCCGACCGCCACTCATAAGGAAGACAATCAATAAATAAATTATACTCCAACTTCATCACAAAGAGGTTCACCATACATGCATTGGATCAGTGATAGATAATTATGTGAAATTGTAACAGTAGCATTGTAGTAATTGTAACAGTAGCAACCTTAAAGTAAATAAGCAAAGCACAATATGTGAAAATCTCGTAGGCATTGGATCAGTGATGGATAATTATGTCGGATGCGATTCCTCATGTAACAGTTATAACATAGGGTGACACAGAACTAGCTCTAGTTCATCAATATAACGTAGGCTTGTATTCCGAATATAGTCATACGTGCTTACAGAAAAGAACTTGCATGACATCTTTTGTCCTACCCTCCCGTGGCAGTGGGGTCCTAATGGAAACTAAGGGATAATAAGGCCTCCTTTTAATAGAGTACCGGACCAAAGCATTAGCACTTAGTGAATACATGAACTCCTCAAACTACGGCCATCACCAAGAATGTGACGCCCCCGATTCAATCGTACACTAATCATGCACGCAAATGTGTACGATCAAGATCAGGGACTCACAGGAAGATATCACAACACAACTCTAAAACATAAATAAGTCATACAATCATCATAATACAAGCCAGGGGCCTGGAGGGCTCGAATACAAGTGCTCGATCATAGACGAGTCAGCGGAAGCAACAATATCTGAGTACAGACATAAGTTAAACAAGTTTGCCTTAAGAAGGCTAGCACAAACTGGGATACAGATCGAAAGAGGCGCAGGCCTCCTCCCTGGGATCCTCCTAACTACTCCTAGTCGTCGTCAGCGGGCTGCACGTAGTAGTAGGCACCTCCGGTGTAGTAGGGGTCGTCGTCGACGGTGGCGTCTGGCTCCTGGACTCCAGCATTTGGTTGCGACAACCAGAAAGAAAGGAAACGGGAAAAAAGGGGGGAGAAAGCAACCGTGAGTACTCATCCAAAGTACTCGCAAGCAAGGAACTACACTACATATGCATGGGTATATGTGTAAGGAGGCCATATCAGTGGACTGAACTACAGAATGCCAGAATAAGAGGGGGATAGCTAGTCCTATCGAAGACTACGCTTCTGGCAGCCTCCGTCTTGCAGCATGTAGAAGAGAGTAGATTGAAGTCCTCCAAGTAGCATGTCCAAGTAGCATCTCCAGTAGCATCACATAGCATAATCCTACCTGGCGATCCTCCCCTCGTCGCCCTGTGGAAAAGCGATCACCGGGTTGTCTGTGGAACTTGGAAGGGTGTGTTTTATTAAGTATCCGGTTCTAGTTGTCATAAGGTCAAGGTACAACTCCAAGTCGTCCTGTTACCGAAGATCACGGCTATTCGAATAGATTAACTTCCCTGCAGGGGTGCACCACATAAACCAACACGCTCGATCCCATTTGGCCGGACACACTTTCCTAGGTCATGCCCGGCCTCGGAAGATCAACACGTCGCAGCCCCACCTAGGCACAACAGAGAGGTCAGCACGCCGGTCTAAATCCTATGCGCGCAGGGGTCTGGGCCCATCGCCCATTGCACACCTGCACGTTGCAAGGGCGGCCGGAAGCAGACCTAGCCTCCCTTATACAAGAGTAGGCGTTCCAGTACATGTTGGGGAACGTAGCAGAAATTCAAAAAATTTCCTACGTAACACCAAGATCTATCTATGGAGAGACCAGCAACGAGTAGAAGGAGAGTGCATCTACATACCCTTGTAGATCGCTAAGCAGAAGCGTTCAAGTGAACGGGGTTGATGGAGTCGTACTCGTCGTGATTCAGATCACCGATGATCCTAGTGCCGAACGGACGGCACCTCCGCGTTCAACACACGTACAGCTCGACGATGTCTCCCACGCCTTGATCCAGCAAGGAGAGAGGGAGAGGTTGAGGAAGACTCCATCCAGCAGCAGCACAACGGCGTGGTGGTGATGGAGGAGCGTGGCAATCCTGCAGGGCTTCGCCAAGCACCTACGGGAGAGGAGGAGGTGTCACGGGAGGGAGGGAGGCGCCAAGGGCTCAGGTATGGATGCCCTCCCTCCCCTCCACTATATATAGGGGCAGGGGAGAGGGGGGAGGCGCAGCCTTGCCCCCTACTCCAAGAAAGGGGTGCGGCCAAGAGGGGGGGAGGAGTCCATCCTCCCCAAGGCACCTCGGAGGTGCCTTCCCCCTTTAGGACTCTCCCCTTTTTCCTATATCTTGGCGCATGGGCCTCTAGGGGCTGGTGCCCTTGGCCCATGTAGGCCAAGGCGCACCCCCTACAGCCCATGTGGCCCCCCGGGGCAGGTGGCCCCACCCGGTGGGCCCCCGGGACCCTTCCGGTGGTCCCGGTACAATACCGATGACCCCGAAACTTGTCCCGATGGCCGAAACAGGACTTCCTATATATAAATCTTTACCTCCGGACCATTCCAGAACTCCTCGTGACGTCCGGGATCTCATCCGGGACTCCGAACAACATTCGGTAACCACATACAAGCTTCCTTTATAACCCTAGCGTCATCGAACCTTAAGTGTGTAGACCCTACGGGTTCGGGAGACATGCAGACATGACCGAGACGTTCTCCGGTCAATAACCAACAGCGGGATCTGGATACCCATGTTGGCTCCCACATGTTCCACGATGATCTCATCGGATGAACCACGATGTCAAGGACTCAATCAATCCCGTATACAATTCCCTTTGTCTAGCGGTATGGTACTTGCCCGAGATTCGATCGTCGGTAAACCGATACCTTGTTCCATCTCGTTGCCGGCAAGTCTCTTTACTCGTTCCGTAACACATCATCCCGTGATCAACCCCTTGGTCACATTGTGCACATTATGATGATGTCCTACCGAGTGGGCCCAGAGATACCTCTCCGTTTACACGGAGTGACAAAATCCCAATCTCGATTCGTGCCAACCCAACAGACACTTTCAGAGATACCCGTAGTGTACCTTTATAGCCACCCAGTTACGTTGTGACGTTTGGCACACCCAAAGCACTCCTACGGTATCCGGGAGTTGCACAATCTCATGGTCTAAGGAAATGATACTTGACATTAGAAAAGCTTTAGCATACGAACTACATGATCTTGTGCTAGGCTTAGGATTGGGTCTTGTCCATCACATCATTCTCCTAATGATGTGATCCCGTTATCAACGACATCCAATGTCCATGGTCAGGAAACTGTAACCATCTATTGATCAACGAACTAGTCAACTAGAGGCTTACTAGGGACATGGTGTTGTCTATGTATCCACACATGTATCTGAGTTTCCTATCAATACAATTCTAGCATGGATAATAAACGATTATCATGAACAAGGAAATATAATAATAATCAATTTATTATTGCCTCTAGGGCATATTTCCAACAGTCTCCCACTTGCACTAGAGTCAATAATCTAGTTCACATCGATATGTGATTAACACTCAAGGTCACATCCCCATGTGACTAACACCCAAAGAGTTTACTAGAGTCAATAATCTAGTTCACATTTACCATGTGATTAACACTCGATGAGTTCTGGGTTTGATCATGTTATGCTTGTGAGAGAGGTTATAGTCAACGGGTCTGAACCTTTCAGATCCGTGTGTGCTTTACAAATCTCTATGTCATCTCCTAGATGCAGCTACCACGTTCTATTTGGAGCTATTCCAAATAACTGTTCTACTTGGAGCTATTCTAAATTGTTGCTCCATTATACGTATCCGGTATCTCTACTCAGAGCTATCCGGATAGGTGTTAAGCTTGCATCGACGTAACCCTTTATGACGAACTCTTTTACCACCTCCATAATTGAGAAAATTCCTTAGTCCACTAGTTACTAAGGATAACTTTGACCGCTGTCCTGTGATCCATTCTTGGATCACTCTTGTACTCCTTGACTGACTCATGGCAAGGCACACTTCAGGTGCGGTACACAGCATAGCATACTGAAGAGCCTACGTCTTAAGCATAGGGGACGACCTTCGTTCCTTTCTCTCTATTCTGCCATGGTCGAGCTTTAAGTCTTAACTTCGTACCTTACAACTTAGGCAAGAACTTCTTCTTTGACTGGTCCATCTTGAACACCTTCAAGATCATGTCAAGGTATGTGCTCATTTGAAAGTATTATTAAGCATTTTGATCTATCCTTATAGATCTTGATGCTCAATGTTCAAGTAGCTTAATCCAGGCTTTCCATTGAAAACACTTTCCAAAATAACCCTATATGCTTTCCAGAAATTCTACATCATTTCTGATCAACATGTATTCATCAGAAATTCTATAGTGCTCCCACTCACTTCTTTGGAAATACAAGTTTCTCATAAACTTTGTATACACCCAAAATCTTTGATCATCATCAAAGCATACATTCCAACTCCGAGATGCTCACTCCAGTCCTCAGAAGGATTGCTGGAGCTTTGCATACTTATTAGCATATTTCAGGATGGACAAAACCTTCCGGTTGTATCACATACAACCTTTCCTCAAGAATCGTCGAGGAAACAATGTTTTGACATCCTATCTGCAAGATTTCATAAATAATGCAGTAATTGCTAATATAATTCCAACAGACTCTTAGCATCGCTATGAGTGAGAAAGTCTCATCGTAGTCAACTCCTTGAACTTGTCGAAAAACATCTTAACGACAAGTCGAGCTTTCTCAATGGTGACACTTACCATTATTGTCTGTCTTCCTTTCAAAATCCATATGTACCTAACAGCCTTACGACCATCAAGTAGTTCTTCCAAAGTCTACACTTTGTTTTCATACATGGATCCTCTCTCGGGTTTTATGGCCTTGAGCCATTTATCGGAATCCGGGCCCACCATCGCTTCTCCATAGCTCGTAGGTTCATTGTTGTCTAGCAACATTACTTCCAAGACAGGATTACTGTACCACTCTGAAGTAGTACGTATCCTTGTCACCCTACGAGGTTCGGTAGTGACTTGATCCGAAACTTCATGATCACTATCATAAGCTTCCACTTCAATTGGTGTAGGTGCCACAGGAACAACTTCCTGTGCCCTGCTACACACTTGTTGAAGTGACGGTTCAATAACCTCATCAAGTCTCCACCATCCTCCCACTCAACTTTTCGAGAGAAACTTTTCCTCGAGAAAGGACCCGATTCTAGAAACAATCCCTTATTGCTTTCGAATCTGAGACAGGAGGTATACCCAACTGTTTTGGGTGTCCTATGAAGATGCATTTATCCGCTTTGGGTTCGAGCTTATCAATCCTGAAACTTTTCCACATAAGCGTCGCAGCCCCAAACCTTTTAAGAAACGACAACTTAGGTTTCTCTAAACCATAATTCATACGGTGTCATCTCATCGGAATTACGTGGTGCCCTATTTAAAGTGAATGTGGTTGTCTCTAATGCCTAACCCATAAACTATAGTGGTACTTCGATAAGAGACATCATGGTATGCATCATATCCAATAGGGTGCAGTTATGATGTTCGGACACACCATCACACTATGGTGTTCCAGGCTGTATTAGTTGTGAAACTATTTCCACAATGTCTTAATTCTGTGCCAAACTCGTAATTCAGATATTCATCTCTATGATCATATCATAGATATTATATCCTCTTGTCACGACGATCTTTCAACTTCACACTGAAATTACTTGAACCTTTCAATAATTCAGACTCGTGATTCATCAAGTAAATATACTCAACATCTACTCGAATCATCTGTGAAGTAAGAACATAACGATATTCACTGCATGCCTCAGCACTCATTGGACTGCACACATCAAAATGTGTTACTTCCAACAAGTTGCTATCTTGTTCCATCTTACTGAAAACGAGGCTTTTCAGTCATCTTGCCCATGTGGTATGATTTGCATGTCCCAAGTGATTCAAAATCAAGTGAGTCAAAACGGTCCATTTGCATGGAGTTTCTTCATGCATATACACCAATAGACATGGTTCGCATGTCTCAAACTTTTCAAAAACGAGTGAGCCCAAAGATCCATCAATATGGAGCTTCTTCATGCGTTTTATACCGATATGACTTACGTGGCAGTGCCACAAGTAGGTGGTACTATCATTACTATCTTTTGGCATGAACATGTGTATCACTACGATCGAGATTTAATAAACCATTCATTTTAGGTGTAAGACCATTGAAGGTATTATTCAAATAAACAGAGTAACCATTATTCTCCTTAAATGAATAACCGTATTGCAATAGACGTAATCCAATCATGTCTATGCTCAACGCAAACACCAAATAACAATTATTTAGGTTTAACACCAATCTCTTTGGTAGAGGGAGCGTGCGATGCTTGATCATATCAAGCTTGGAAAAACTTCCAACACATATCGTCAGCTCACCTTTAGCTAGTCTCCGTTTATTCCGTAGCCTTTTGTTTCGAGTTACTAACACTTAGCAACCGAACCGGTATCTAATACCCTGGTGCTACTAGGAGTACTAGCAAAGTACACATTAACACAATGTATATCCAATATACTTCTATCGACCTTGCCAGCCTTCTTATCTACCAAGTATCTAGGGTAATTCTGCTCTAGTGGTTGTTCCCCTTATTACAGAAGCACTTAGTCTCGGGTTTGGCTTTTACCTTGGGTTTCTTCACTAGAGCAGCAGCTGATTTGCCGTTTCATGAAGTATCCCTTCTTGCCCTTGCCCTTCTTGAAACTAGTGGTTTCACCAACCATCAACAATTGATGCTCCTTCTTGATTTCTACTTTCGCGGTGTCAAACATCGCGAATACCTCAAGGATCATCATATCTATCCCTGATATGTTATAGTTCATCACGAAGCTCTAACAGCTTGGTGGCAATGACTTTGGATAACCATCACTGTCTTATCTGGAAGATCAACTCCCACTCGATTCAAATGATTGTTGTACTCAGACAATCTGAGCACAAGCTCAACAATTGAGCTTTTCTCCTTAGTTTGCAGGTTAAGAAAGTCATCGGAGGTCTTATACCTCTTGACATGGGCACGAGCCTGAAATCCCAATTTCAGCCCTCAAAACATCTCATATGTTTCGCGATGTTTCAAAAACGTCTTTGGTGCCTCAACTCTAAACCGTTTAACTGAACTATCACGTAGTTATCAAAACGTGTATGTCCGATGTTCGCAACATCCACAGACGACGTTTGGGGTTCAGCACACTGAGCGGTGCATTAAGGACATAAGCTTTCTACTGTCCGCATAATCGCTACTATCAACTTTCAACTATATTTTCTCTAGGAACATATCTAAATAGTAGAACTATAGCGTGAGCTATGACATAATTTGCAAAAACCTTTTGACTATGTTCAGGATAATTAAGTTCATCTTATGAACTCCCACTCAGATAGACATCCCTCTAGTCATCTAAGTGATTACATGATCCGAGTCAAACTAGGCCGTGTCCGATCATCACGTGAGACGGACTAGTCATCATCGGTGAACATCTTCATGTTGATCGTATCTTCTATACGACTCATGCTTCGACCTTTCGGTCTCCGTGTTCCGAGGCCATGTCTGTACATGCTAGGCTCGTCAAGTTAACCCTAAGTGTTTCGCGTGTGTTCCGAGGCCATGTCTGTACATGCTAGGCTCGTCAACACCCGTTGTATTTGAACGTCTGAATAAAACACCCGATCATCACGTGATGTTTTGAAACAGCGAATTGTCGCAACGGTGCACAGTTAGGGGAGAACACTTCTTGAAATTGTTGTAAGGGATCATCTTATTTACTACCGTCGTTCTAAGCAAATAAGATGTATAAACATGATAAACATCACATGCAATCAAATAGTGACATGATATGGCCATCATCACTTTGCTCCTTTTGATCTCCATCTTCGGGGCTCCATGATCATCATCGTCACCGGCATGACACCATGATCTCCATCATCATGATCTCCATCATCGTGTCGTCATGAAGTTGCCTCGCCAACTATTACTTCTACTACTATGGCTAACGGTTAGCAATAAAGTAAAGTAATTACATGACGTTTAAGTTGACACGCAGGTCACAAATAAATAAAGACAACTCCTATGGCTCCTGCCGGTTGTCATACTCATCGACATGCAAGTCGTGATTCCTATTACAAGAACATGATCAATCTCATACATCACATATATCATTCATCACATCCTTTTTGGCCATATCACATCACATAGCATACCCTGCAAAAACAAGTTAGACGTCCTCTAATTGTTGTTTGCATGTTTTACGTGGCTGCTATGGGTTTCTAGCAAGAACGTTTCTTACCTACGCATTAACCACAACGTGATATGCCAATTGCTATTTACCCTTCATAAGGACCCTTTTCATCGAATCCGATCCGACTAAAGTGGGAGAGACAGACACCCGCCAGCCACCTTATGCAACTAGTGCATGTTTGTCGGTGGAACCGGTCTCACGTAAGCGTACGTGTAAGGTTGGTCCGGGCCGCTTCATCCCACGATGCCGCCGAATCAAGATAAGACTAGTAACGGCAAGCATATTGAACAATATCGACGCCCACAACTACTTTGTGTTCTACTCGTGCAAAGAATCTACGCAATAGACCTAGCTCATGATGCCACTGTTGGGGAACGTAGCAGAAATTCAAAAATTTTCCTACGTAACACCAAGATCTATCTATGGAGAGACCAGCAACGAGTAGAAGGAGAGTGCATCTACATACCCTTGTAGATCGCTAAGCGGAAGCGTTCAAGTGAACGGGGTTGATGGAGTCGTACTCGTCGTGATTCAGATCACCGATGATCCTAGTGCCGAACGGACGGCACCTCCGCGTTCAACACACGTACGGCTCGACGATGTCTCCCACGCCTTGATCCAGCAAGGAGAGAGGGAGAGGTTGAGGAAGACTCCATCCAGCAGCAGCACAACGGCGTGGTGGTGATGGAGGAGCGTGGCAATCCTGCAGGGCTTCGCCAAGCACCTACGGGAGAGGAGGAGGTGTCACGGGAGGGAGGGAGGCGCCAAGGGCTCAGGTATGGATGCCCTCCCTCCCCTCCACTATATATAGGGGCAGGGGAGAGGGGGGAGGCGCAGCCTTGCCCCCTCCTCCAAGGAAGGGGTGCGGCTAAGGAGGGGGGAGGAGTCCATCCTCCCCAAGGCACCTCGGAGGTGCCTTCCCCCTTTAGGACTCTCCCCTTTTTCCTTTATCTTGGCGCATGGGCCTCTAGGGGCTGGTGCCCTTGGCCCATGTAGGCCAAGGCGCACCCCCTACAGCCCATGTGGCCCCCCGGAGCAGGTGGCCCCACCCGGTGGGCCCCCGGGACCCTTCCGGTGGTCCCGGTACAATACCGATGACCCCGAAACTTGTCCCGATGGCCGAAACAGGACTTCCTATATATAAATCTTTACCTCCGGACCATTCCGGAACTCCTCGTGACGTCCGGGATCTCATCCGGGACTCCGAACAACATTCGGTAACCACATACAAGCTTCCTTTATAACCCTAGCGTCATCGAACCTTAAGTGTGTAGACCCTACGGGTTCGGGAGACATGCAGACATGACCGAGACGTTCTCCGGTCAATAACCAACAGCGGGATCTGGATACCCATGTTGGCTCCCACATGTTCCACGATGATCTCATCGGATGAACCACGATGTCAAGGACTCAATCAATCCCGTATACAATTCCCTTTGTCTAGCGGTATGGTACTTGCCCGAGATTCGATCGTCGGTATACCGATACCTTGTTCCATCTCATTGCCGGCAAGTCTCTTTACTCGTTCCGTAACACATCATCCCATGATCAACCCCTTGGTCACATTGTGCACATTATGATGATGTCCTACCGAGTGGGCCCAGAGATACCTCTCCGTTTACACGGAGTGACAAAATCCCAATCTCGATTCGTGCCAACCCAACAGACACTTTCAGAGATACCCGTAGTGTACCTTTATAGCCACCCAGTTACGTTGTGACGTTTGGCACACCCAAAGCACTCCTACGGTATCCGGGAGTTGCACAATCTCATGGTCTAAGGAAATGATACTTGACATTAGAAAAGCTTTAGCATACGAACTACATGATCTTGTGCTAGGCTTAGGATTGGGTCTTGTCCATCACATCATTCTCCTAATGATGTGATCCCGTTATCAACGACATCCAATGTCCATGGTCAGGAAACCGTAACCATCTATTGATCAACGAACTAGTCAACTAGAGGCTTACTAGGGACATGGTGTTGTCTATGTATCCACACATGTATCTGAGTTTCCTATCAATACAATTCTAGCATGGATAATAAACGATTATCATGAACAAGGAAATATAATAATAATCAATTTATTATTGCCTCTAGGGCATATTTCCAACAGTACAATCCTGCGCGCGCCGCTCCGTCGCTGACGTCAAGAAGGCTTCGGCTGATACCACGACGTCGAGTGCCCATATCTTTCCCACGTAGTTGGTTAGTGCGTATAGGCCAATAGCCAGACTCAGATCAAATACCAAGATCTCGTTAAGCGTGTTAAGTATCCGCGAACGCCGAACAGGGCCAGGCCCACCTGTCTCCTAGGTGGTCTCAACCTGCCCTGTCGCTCCGCCACAAAGTAACAGTCAGGGGCCGTCGGGAACCCAGGCCCACCTCTACCGGTATGGAGCCACCTGTCCTTTCAGCCCCCTCATCAGAATCACTTGCGGGTACTCATCGAGCTGACCCGACTTTAGTCACCATCTGTATAGTATGTATGTATGTATAGTATATACCCTTGATCACCCCCGAGTGATCACGGCCCAATAGTATAGCAAGGCAGACTGACAAGAATGTAGGGCCAATGATGATAAACTAGCATCCTATACTAAGCATTTAGGATTGCGGGTAAGGTATCAATGACTATAGCAACAATGACAGGCTATGCATCAGAATAGGATTAACGGAAAGCAGTAACATGCTACACTACTCTAATGCAAGCAGTATAGAGAAGAATAGGCGATATCTGGTGATCAAGGGGGGGGGGGCTTGCCTGGTTGCTCTGGCAAGAGAGTGGGGTTGTCAACGCCGTAGTCGTACTGGGTAGCAGCGGCGTCGGTCTCGTAGTCTACCGGAGAGAGAAGAGGGGGAAGAAACAATGAATACCATGCAAACAGATGCATATCGATGCATGACATGACAAGTAACGATGCTAGGTGTGCCCTAACGCGGTGGGAGGTTGTACCAGTGAAGGGGGGAACATCCGGGAAAGTATTCCCGGTGTTTCGTGTTTTCGGACAGCTGAACTGGAGGGGGAAAGTTGCGAGTTGGATAGGCTAGGGATGCGTGGCGGACGAACGGGCTACATATCCGGATTCGTCTCGTTGTTCTAAGCAACTTTCATGTACAAAGTTTTTTCATCCGAGTTACGGATTAAAAGATATGATTTTCTAAAGATTTAAATCATTTTCTGATTTTAATTAGTTATTTAATTCTAACATTATCCAAAACAGTGACTGATGACGCAGGCATGACATCAGAGTGATGTCAGCAGGTCAACTGGTCGGTTGACCAGTCAAACCAGACAGGTGGGTCCAGTGGGACCCACATGTCATTGTCAGGGTCACTAACAGGGGGTTTAGTCTAACTTAATGGGTTAATTAGTGGGTGGGCCCCAACAGTCAGTGTCTAACTAGGTTTTAGTTAATTAACTTAATTAATTAGTAGTTTATATATTTGTTTTTATTTGTTTTATGGCATGGGGCCCGCATGTCAGTGGCAGTAGCTGCCACATCAACACGTTGACTAGGTCAACCCAGTCAACGGGGCCCTCTGGACCCACTGGTCAGCGACACAGAGGCGGGGGCCATTGCGCCACGTCGGCGTCGGCGCCGGAGCGACTCCGGCGACCCAAACAGTGGCGGCCCCCCTCGCCGGGGTTGGCCGGAATCGCGCTACGAGGCTCGGGGAGGAGCGGGGCTAGGCCCATTCCAAGGCCCGCGCCGTGGCGCATTCAATGGAGGTGGTGGCTTGGTCGGAGGAGGGCCGCAGCGTCGCCGGCGGTGAGCGTGGCAGACGCCGGTGTTCGGCCGCGGCACGGCAGCAAGTACCCTAAACGGCCAGGAGGCTTCTACGGACGCGTGCGAGTACAACGGCCACGAGCCCGGGACCAAATGGTCATCGGATGGCTACCGGCGACGAGTGCGTGCGGCGATGCGCTCGGGCAAGTTGGGGGCGGCGCGTCCAACTAGCGAACGGCGTCGAGAGAGAGAGAGGGGAGGGAGCGGGGGCTCACCGAGCGGCAACATGGTGGCCCTTGGCGGCTTAGTAGCTGCAGAGGGCATCGCCGGAGTTGGGGAGGAGCGGCGGCGAGGCGGAGGAAGACGACGACCTCGTCCACGACGCTGCGACATCACGGAGCTCGAATCGACGGTCGGGGACGACGAGGCGGGCGACGAGGGAGACCGGCGACATGTTGGGGCGGTGTGGGGAGGACGACGGCCGTGGTTAGCACGGTGGCGCAGCCGTGGGCGCGCTCGGGCGCCGCAGATCTGGAAGGGGGGAAGAGAGTGAGTGCGAGAGCGAGGGGCAAGTGGGGAGGGGAGCCCGAGGGGGCGCAGCGTCGGCGCTATTATCCTCTCCGGGGCCTGTAGCAGCGCGGGGCAGCGAGCTGGTCCGTCGGCGACAGCGGGCGCGGTCGGACGAACAGTGGGGGGGCGTGGGGAGAAGGTGACAACGGTGGGGAGGTGGCAGCTGGGCCACCTGGGTCGGCCGGGTGCGATGGAATGGGCCGAAGCCCACGGGAAGCTGGGGGTCTTTCTCTTCTTCTTTTTTTTCTGCTTGCTTTTCCCTTTTGTATTTTCTTTCTTTTATTTATTTTCTTTCTGTTTTATTTCATTTTAGGGCATTTAGGTATTTTGTAAAATTGTGCCCACTACACCATAATTACTTACGCAATATTTGGCAACCCCCGAACATTTTTGTTTTGACCTTTGAAAACTTTTGTCGTTTGACTTGTTTAGAATTTTAAATTTGAAACGGTTCGAACTAACGCGAAACTAACAACAGTAATCGTGGTGACGTGGCATCCTTAGTAGATGGTTACTGTAGCTTAATTATCCGGGCATCACAATTCTCCTCCACTACAAGAAATCTCGTCCCGAGATTTAGGAGGGGGGTAAGGGGAAGAGATTGGTTACGAAATTCTAACGGATCTTCTCGGTGTTGGTTGCTCTTCTCAAAGAGGTCAATCCAATATATTGATGCCTTCATACTTCTGCTTTAGGTCAAAATGATGAAGTCGTCATCCTGTCTTCGGGATCTTCATCATACTTACGAAAAGGATATGGGGGAAGGCTCGGGAAGGGTGGGCCTTACCAGGTTGATTATCTGGTAGATAACATTGGGGAAGGTTGCGGAAAGTAACTCTCGGATTGAACTTAAGAAGAAATCGAGAGCAAGTAAGAAGGTACCAAGAGAAGTTTCAAGTGGGCAGGCAATCGTTTGATGCCTGAAACAGGGCGTGAAAAGGTGTTCAGAGCAATGAGAATAAGTATTGCGTCTGATACCAGAATAGGTCACTAGGAAGGCGGCTCGTGAATTACATACGAGGTCATGTGCGAGGAACAACCATGAGAACAGGGGGTGTATAGGAGAGTCAGGTTTCGATCATGTGGAACTGTGGGTTATGGTCCCACCATATGGTTGAAAGTAGGAAGGGGGCCGACATCTTGCACGGTCACGATATTAAGGCGTGTCAGAGGGTAGCCTATCAGTTTTGTCGGCAACAACATCGATACCAAGGGCGAGGGACGAAGAGAACCATTTTCCTGCTCGTTGAACAAGGCGGGCCAATAGGCAAGGTTCTCGTCCATCTATGGCTACCGGAATGTCATCAACAATAGTAACAGGGTCTTACTGACAGAGCGGTACCACGAGGTGTTTACATAAGCAGGAGAATATTACTGCTTAGGTCATACAGATCACAAGAAAGGTTAAATCAAACAATGGAGATGAAAATATGATTATCAGATTAATCAGAACAATGGAAAGGAAAATGTGTTAAGACACATATTTCGGGGTATTCCCTTCCCAAGGACAAACAGAGCAAGATATCCATGATAGGATATAAAGTAGAAAACACTTTAGGTAAGGGGAGAGAAATTTCAGGACATTACCCAGGCAAGGGTGTTTGGATAATTGAGCAAGAAACATTTAGCATTGGGCTTCAAATGTTCTTGTTGAAAATCGGAGTACCATAGACATGCTTCGAGATAGCATTGACAAGGTCATCAGGTGAAGATCAGACTTTGGAAACACAAAGGATCCATCAGGAACAACTTATAGAATAAGTCTTACAATTTCTCCAGGAAGAATGGTTATCCTTGCAAAAGAAATTATAATGATAGGTCCTCCAGCGAGGGGGTGCTAGGCATGACGTCATATTACCGGGTCATCAAAGGACCAACATCATAACTCCTGGAAAGTTGTCCCAGCCATCATATCTGACCAAGATTCAGATCCGATTGATGTCATGATACCTCAGACTCAGGATGTCCGAGAAGAAAAGGTGCAACACAAATCGACGAAATGACATTGCAAGATTCTCGGGAAATGAACTATGGGAGCGAGTTCCTGAAACAGTAGTTCATCAATAAACCAAGGAGGGGATGAGAAGGTGGCTGATGGGCTCAGCGACAATTCATCGAGAATTCCAAACGGATGGATTTCCACAATAAGAAGATGACACTTGTCAGATCAAATGATATAAGGAAGTATGCTCGAGGAAAACATACACAATTAAACATTGGTTGAAAGGTGCACCCAAAATTTGGGTTGGGTTGCACGACCAATGTCAGAATGGTGATTCAATAAGCCATAGTCGTAGAATGAAACTATAGACCAATAACTTCAAAGCAGGAGGGTTGCTCGAAGTTTAGAATTTACACATCACAGATCATTTGTCGGTATTCCGGTTAGAAACAACACGGGGACCAAGAAATAATGGTGATGTTAATAAGTATCACTAGTATCAAGAATTCTTAAGGTTGGTGAATTTCTCACGACATCCTTGACATAAAAGATGGTAATACTCCAAGGTAAAGAAGAACAAATGTTGGATAGTAAGGATCTCAAGGTATAACACAAAACACGAACAAGTTTGTGTTGGAGGGAAGACAATAAAGTGGCCGATGATAACACAACTCATCGAGGGCAAGGATGGTATTTCTCTTCATGAATCCGGTTGATATCCTGGAAGAGCTCATAAGGTTGATGATGATCACGACACATTTGTCGAGAGATTTCATGAAGATGTAATCAATCAGCGACGACATCAAGTCAAAGGAATGACGAAGCAAGAGGTTATTGGAACCATAGTTACGACACAAACTCGAAATCAAGTTTGTTGCTCAAGAAGAAATGATATGATGAGGAACATGGGCGTAAGCTTAGCTCATCGTCAAAAATTGTGCTCCGGAAAGAAGGACCAAGTAGCACAGTTAAAATTTAACACAATAATGATATTGCCGATCAGGCTAGCAATGACTTGAAGGATTAATAAACGCATAAGCAATGAAGAATACTTAGAGTTATTGAATCGAAGTGCGGAATTTATTCACTTATCAGTGTTCTCGGTTGACAACAACCCAGAACCCAGGAAAATTGGAATCGGTGAGAAATAACAGTTGATGAAGAACCCATAAGAAGTTATGTAGTTCCATGATATTCTCGCGATACCAGAGGGTATACTCAAGGGTAGAGCGGGATAGAGGTTGGAAAAGTGAAATCATTTGCAGAAGGCAAGCACTTAAACTTGTCCAAGAAATGAGATCAAAGAAGAACAATATGGTCAAAACAACGGTCGCAAAAGACCAAGCATAGGTAAGAAAGAAGTTATAACAAGGGAATTATTATTACTACGAGAAGCTTCCATGATAAGTTCCACCTCGGGTCCATGGGCATGGACACAAAGTTCAAGGTCGACTCCCACTTCTCCAAAGCATAACCTTACATTCACTTCCCGTTTCGATAATGGCATTAGTGTTGAAAGTTTTACCTGGTGAAATACCAGATGAGTATGACCCGTGAAAACTTCCAAGTTCACACATAGTAAGGAAGGCATAGGTTCAACCCATCAGGGCATCTTAGGAACATATACCACAAGCTTCAAGAGTAAATATCACCAGCTCAAAAGCAGAGCATGGTTGGCAAAAGGAGAGGATACAATTTACCAAAGGCATTATGTATCAGAGAAAGAACTCACAAGGTGATTAATTATGAAGGACACTGTCGGATAATAATCCAACAGTGGATATGGCGATCCACAATGGAGTTGATGTGAGTATCGATACCCAAATCAGAGGAAGAAAGAATGCAAATGCATCGGTTTATAGAACATCTGAATAATTCAATGTTTAAATAACAAAGGAATTATGATTTTCAAATCAAGGATCAGGAGCAACCGCTCTGATCAAGGATGGATAAGTTGAATAGTCTTAGTGGTACAATCGATGGCAATCTGATTGGCTGAGAACCAGCTCATGTTCGAAAGACGTCTGAGCCAGAAAGATACTTTATAAGGATCAACTGATGATTGCGTGCATTCGCCACATATTGAATCAAGGGACGCAAAAAGATTGTGACAAAAGATGCCAATAAGATTACCAGACTTATGGTATTAACCAGAATGCAAGCAAGCAAGAATATCAAGAGCAACAGGCTACTCAGGGTTTTCGAAAGGTCGAATGGCACTTCGAAGACTTTTGTGAAACACCTGAACAACTGGGGATGAGCGGATACTCAATAAGTGCGAGGAATTATCTGTAGGGGTTGTTCATTAGGCAAGAACTGCAGGGCAGTAAGCTCAAAGGATTTTTGGAACAACGGAGAGCAGTTCAGGGCATCTTGTAATAACAAGATCAATGGGATTGGATGTAGGCAAATGTGTTCAGTTATCCATACAGATAATAGGGGTAGGGAATTTGCAAAAGCGGTCGGCACAAGCGTCTCGGGAAAACAATGAATAACATCTTCGAAACCTCCTGGTGCAGCAGGCGATCAATGTAATAAGGGGCTCTCCGGGAGGAAGTAGTTACGAGAACCTAGAGTCAGATTTAGCAAAATCATTTAACCTGAGTAGAAGAGAGATCAGAGTCCCAGAGTATAGACGAGGAGTAAAAGATCCTAATACCACCCAATGGCGACGTGGGCCCGTAAGCCGCACAGCCATGTTAGTAAAAGTTTTGTAATAACTAGACTCGAGTTCGGCCAAGGAGTTGGAAAGGGGATTCCTACAGGCAGTCGGCTCTGATACCAACTTGTGACGCCCCCGATTCAATCATACACTAATCATGCATGCAAATGTGTACGATCAAGATCAGGGATTCACGGGAAGATATCACAACACAACTCTAAAACATAAATAAGTCATACAAGCATCATAATACAAGCCAGGGGCCTCGAGGGCTCGAATACAAGTGCTCGATCATAGACGAGTCAGCGGAAGCAACAATATCTGAGTACAGACATAAGTTAAACAAGTTTGCCTTAAGAAGGCTAGCACAAACTGGGATACAGATCGAAAGAGGCGCAGGCCTCCTGCCTGGGATCCTCCTAACTACTCCTGGTCGTCGTCAGCGGGCTGCACATAGTAGTAGGCACCTCCGGTGTAGTAGGGGTCGTCATCGACGGTGGCGTCTGGATCCTGGACTCCAGCATCTGGTTGCGACAACCGGAAAGAAAGGAAAGGGGGGAAAGGGGGGAGAAAGCAACCGTGAGTACTCATCCAAAGTACTCGCAAGCAAGGAACTACACTACATATGCATGGGTATATGTGTAAGGAGGCCATATCAGGCCAGAATAAGAGGGGGGTACCTAGTCCTATCGAAGACTACGCTTCTGGCAGCCTCCGTCTTGCAGCATGTAGAAGAGAGTAGATTGAAGTCCTCCATGTAGCATCTCCAAGTAGCATCTCCAGTAGCATCGCATAGCATAATCCTACCCGGCGATCCTCCCCTTGTCGCCCTGTGGAAAAGCGATCACCGGGTTGTCTGTGGAACTTGGAAGGGTGTGTTTTATTAAGTATCCGGTTCTAGTTGTCAAAAGGTCAAGGTACAACTCCAAGTCGTCCTGTTACCGAAGATCATGACTATTCGAATAGATTAACTTCCCTGCAGGGGTGCACCACATAACCCAACACGCTCGATCCCATTTGGCCGGACACACTTTCCTGGGTCATGCCCGGCCTCGGAAGATCAACACGTCGCAGCCCCACCTAGGCACAACAGAGAGGTCAGCATGCCGGTCTAAATCCTATGCACGCAGGGGTCTGGGCCCATCGCCCATTGCACACCTGCATGTTGCGAGGGCGGCCGGAAGCAGACCTAACCTCCCTTATACAAGAGTAGGCGTTCCAGTCCAATCTGGCGCACGCTGCTCCGTCGCTGACGTCAAGAAGGCTTCGACTGATACCACGACGTCGAGTGCCTATATCTTTCCCACGTAGTTGGTTAGTGCGTATAGGCCAATAGCTAGACTCAGATCAAATACCAAGATCTCGTTAAGCGTGTTAAGTATCCGCGAACGCCGAACAGGGCCAGGCCCACCTGTCTCCTAGGTGGTCTCAACCTGCCCTGTCGCTCCGCCACAAAGTAACAGTCGGGGGCCGTCGGGAACCCAGGCCTGCCTCTACCGGGATGGAGCCACCTGTCCTTTCAGCCCCCTCATCAGAATCACTTGCGGGTACTCATCGAGCTGACCCGACTTTAGTCACCATCTGTATAGTATGTATGTATGTATAGTATATACCCGTGATCACCCCTGAGTGATCACGGCCCAATAGTATATCAAGGCAGACTGACAAGAATGTAGGGCCAATGATGATAAACTAGCATCCTATACTAAGCATTTAGGATTGCGGGTAAGGTATCAATGACTGTAGCAACAATGACAGGCTATGCATCAGAATAGGATTAACGGAAAGCAGAAACATGCTACACTACTCTAATGCAAGCAGTATAGAGAAATAGGAGATATCTGGTGATCAAGGGGGAGCTTGCCTGGTTGCTCTGGCAAGAGAGTGGGGTCGTCAACACCGTAGTCGTACTGGCTAGCAGCGGCGTCGGTCTCGTAGTCTACCGAAGAGAAGAGGGGGAAGAAACAATGAATACCATGCAAACAGATGCATATCGATGCATGACATGACAAGTAACGATGCTAGGTGTGCCCTAACGTGGTGGGAGGTTGTACCAGTGAAGGGGGGAACATCCGGGAAAGTATTCCCGGTGTTTCGCGTTTTCGGACAGATGAACTGGAGGGGGAAAGTTGCGAGTTGGATAGGTTAGGGATGTGTGGCGGACGAACGGGCTACTTATCCGGATTCGTCTCGTCGTTCTAAGCAACTTTCATGTACAAAGTTTTTTCTTCCGAGTTACGGATTAAAAGATATGATTTTCTAAAGATTTAAATCATTTTCTGATTTTAATTAGTTATTTAATTCTAACATTATCCAAAACAGTGACTGATGACGTAGGCATGACATCAGAGTGATGTCAGCAGGTCAACTGGTCGGTTGACCAGTCAAACCAGACAGGTGGGTCCAGTGGGACCCACATGTCATTGTCAGGGTCACTAACACGGGGTTTAGTCTAACTAAATGGGTTAATTAGTGGGTGGGCCCCAACAGTCAGTGTCTAACTAGGTTTTAGTTAATTAACTTAATTAATTAGCAGTTTATATATTTGTTATTACTTGTTTTATGGCATGGGGCCCGCATGTCAGTGGCAGTAGGTGCCACGTCAACACGTTGACTGGGTCAACCCAGTCAATGGGGCCCTCTAGACCCACTGGACAGCGACACAAAGGCGGGGGCCACTGCGCCACGTCGGCATCGGCGCCGGAGCGACTCCGGCGACCCAAACAGAGGCTGCCCCCCTCGCCGGGGTTGGCCGGAATCACGCTACGGGGCTCGGGGAGGAGCGGGGCTAGGCCCATTCCAAGGCCCGCGCCGTGGCGCATTCAATGGAGGTGGTGGCTTGGTCAGAGGAGGGCCGCAGCGTCGCCGACGGTGAGCGGGGCGGACGCCGGCGTTCGGCCGCGAGAGGGAAACGGCGCTGCGGCACGGCAGCAAGTACCCTAAACGGCCAGGAGGCTTCTACGGACGCGTGCGAGTACAACGGCCACGAGCCCGGGACCAAATGGTCACCGGATGGCTACCGGCGACGAGCGCGTGCGGCGATGTGCTCGGGCAAGTTGGGGGCGGCGCGTCCAACTAGCGAACAGCGTCGAGAGAGAGAGGGGAGGGAGCGGGGGCTCACCGAGCGGCAACACGGTGGCCCTTGGCGGCTTAGTAGCTGCAGAGGGCGTCGCCGGAGTTGGGGAGGAGCGGCGGCGAGGCGGAGGAAGACGACGACCTCGTCCACGACGCTGCGACGTCGCGGAGCTCGAATCGACGGTCGGGGACGACGAGGCGGGCGACGAGGGAGACCGGCGACACGTTGGCGCGGTGCGGGGAGGACGACGGCCGTGGTTAGCACGGCGGCGCAGCCATGGGCGCGCTCGGGCACCGCAGATCTGGAAGGGGGGAAGAGAGTGAGTGGGAGAGCGAGGGGCAAGTGGGGAGGGTAGCCCGAGGGGGCACAGCGTCGGCGCCCTTATCCTCTCCGGGGCCTGTAGCGGCGCGGGGCGGCGAGCTGGTCCGTCGGCGACAGCGGGCGCGGTCGGACGAACAGTGGGGGGCGTGGGGAGAAGGTGACAACGGTGGGGAGGTGGCAGCTGGGCCACCTGGGTCGGCCGGGTGCGATGGAATGGGCCGAAGCCCAGGGGAAGCCGGGGGTCTTTCTCTTCTTCTTTTTTCTGCTTGCTTTTCCCTTTTGTATTTTCTTTCTTTTATTTATTTTCTTTCTGTTTTATTTCATTTTTGGGCATTTAGGTATTTTGTAAAATTGTGCCCACTACACCATAATTACTTATGCAATATTTGGCGACCCCCGAACATTTTTGTTTTGACCTTTGAAAACTTTTGTCGTTTGACTTGTTTAGAATTTTAAATTTGAAACGGTTCAAACTAACGCGAAACTAACAACAGTAATCGTGGTGACGTGGCATCCTTAGTAAATGGTTACTGTAGCTTAATTATCCGGGCGTCACAGAGAAGTATCATGATTATTGTCACTTCGGGATTGTCGGATCATAACACATAATAGGTGACTATAGACTTGCAAGATAGGATGAAGAACTCACATATATTCATGAAAACATAATAGGTTCAGATCAGAAATCATGGCAAGCACTAAGCATAGCAAAGTCATAGCAACATCAATCTCAGAACATAGTGGATTCTATAGGGATCAAACCCTAACAAAACTAACTTGATTACATGGTAAATTTCATCCAACCCATCACCGTCCAGCAAGCCTACGATGGAATTACTCACGCACGGCGATGAGCATCATGAAATTGGTGATGGTGGATGGTTGATGATGATGACGGCGATGAATCCCCCTCTCCGGAGCCCTGAACGGACTCGAGATCAGCCCTCCCGAGAGAGATTAGGGCTTGGCGGCGGCTTCGTATCGTAAAACACGATGAAACTTTCTCTCTATTTTTTTCTCTGCGAAAGCAAATATATGGAGTTGGAGTTGAGGTCGGTGGACGCCCAAGGGGCCCACGAGGCAGGGGGCGCACCCTAGGGAAGGGGGCGCCCCCCCACCCTCGTGGACAGGTGTGGGCCCCCTGGTGCTGATTCTTTCGCCAGTATTTTTTATTAATTCTGAAAAGTTGCTCCGTGGATTTTCAGGTCATTCCGAGAACTTTTATTTCTGCACAAAAATAACACCATGTCAGTTCTGCTGTAAACAGCGTCAGTCTGGGTTAGTTCCATTCAAATCATGCAAGCTAGAGTCCAAAACAAGGGCAAAAGTGTTTGTAAAAGTAGATACGACAAAGACGTATCAACTCCCCCAAGCTTAAACCTTTGCTTGTCCTCAAGCAATTCAGTTTGCAAACTGAAAGTGATAAAGAAAAAATTTACAAACTCTGTTTGCTCTTGTTGTTGCAAATATGTAAAGCCAGCATCCAAGTTTTCAGCAAAGATTATGAACTAACCATATTCACAATAACACTTAGGTCTCATGTTTACTCATATCAATGGCATAATCAACTAGTGAGGAATAATAATAAAACTCAGATGACAACACTTTCTCAAAACAATCATAATATGATATAACAAGATGGTATCTCGCTAGCCCTTTCTGAGACTGCAAAACATAAATGCAGAGCACCTTTAAAGATCAAGGACTGACTAAACATTGTAATTCATGGTAAAAGAGATCCAGTCATAGTCATACCCAATATAAACTAATAGTAATGCATGCAAATGACAGCCATGCTCTCCAGCGGGTGCTTTTTAATAAGAGGTGATGACTCAACATAGAAGTAAATAGATAGGCCCTTCACAGAGGGAAGCAGGGATTTGTAGAGGTGCCAGAGCTCGATTTTGAAATAGAGATAAATAACATTTTGAGCGGTATACTTTCACTATCAACATAACAACTATGAGATCTCGATATCTTCCATGCTACACACATTATAGGCGGTTCCAAAATGGTAAAGTTTATACTCCCCCACCACCAACAAGCATCAATCCATGGCTTGCCCGAAACAACGGGTGCCTCCAACTAGCAACAATCCTGGTGGAGTTTTGTTTGCAATTATTTTGATTTGATTTCAGCATGGGACTGGGTATCCCGATGACCAGCCATTTTCTCGTGAATGAGGGGCGGAGTCCACTCCTCTTGAGAATAACCCACCTAACATGGAAGATACAGACAACCCTAGTTGATACATGAGCTGTTCAAGCATACAAAACAGAATTTCATTTGAAGGTTTGGAGTTTGGCACATACAAATTTACTTGGAACGGTAAGTAGATACCGCATATAGGAAGGTATGTTGGACTCATATGGAATAACTTTGGGGTTAATGGAGTTTGGATGCCCAAGCACTATTCCCTCTTAGTACAGGTGAAGGCTAGAAAGAGACTGGGAAGCGACCAACTGAGAGAGCGACAACAGTCATGAACATGCATTAAAATTAATCAATACCGAGTGCAAGCATGAGTAGGATATAATCCACCATGAACATAAATATCGTGAAGGCTATGTTGATTTTGTTTCAACTACATGCGTGAACATGTGCCAAGTCAAGTCACTCGAATCATTCAAAGGAGGATACCACCCTATCATACCACATCACAACCATTTTAATAGCATGTTGGCACGCAAGGTAAACCATTATAAGCTCCTAGATAATTAAGCATGGCATAAGCAACTATAATTTCTAATTGTCATTGCAAACATGTTTATTCATAATAGGCTGAATCAGGAACGATGAACTAATCATATTTACAAAAACAAGAGATGACGAGTTCATACCAGCTTCTCTCATCTCAGCCAGTCCATCATATATCGTCATTATTGCCTTTCACTTGCATGACCGAATGGTGTGGATAATAATAATAGTGCACGTGCATTGGACTAAACTGGAATCTGCAAGCATTCAATTCAAGGGAGAAGACAAGGTAATATGGGCTCTTGATTAAATCAACAGTCATGCATATGAGAGCCACTTGGACATTTCCATTATGGTCTTCTCCTCTCGACCCCCAAAGGAAAGAAAAGAAATAAAACTATTTACACGGGAAAGCTCCCAACAAGCAAAACAAGAACGAGAAATATTTTTGGGTTTCCTTTTAATTACTACTACTACAGACATGGAAATTAAACTAACTAATTTTTTTTGTTTTTCTTAAGGTTGTTTAAACACAAAAGAAGAAAACAAGAAAAAGAAATTAAACTAGCATGGGTAGTACAAGAAAAAAGTATGAGCACCGACGACTAGAATGAGTGTGTGAACATAAATGTAATGTCGGTGAGAAATACGTACTCCCCGAAGCTTAGGCTTTTGGCCTAAGTTGGTCTATGGCCACGAGTAGCCTGGCTGATATCCGAAGTTGTAACTGGGGTCGTACTGAGATGCAGTACCAACGCCTCCCGAGCTGCAGCATGGCGGCGAGCTGCCTCCGTCCTCCTCTCGTACTCGTTTTCCTCCTCCCTGGTTATAACATATCTTCCTTTTGCCTTGTAGTCAAAGAGGGCAGGAGCAGGGAGAGTAATATGGACAGCGCAACGTCTGTGAAAGATTAGTCAATACTTGAGGAATGGTTCATTCCTCTCAAGAAAATGATGATTAACCATAGCATTATAATCTAAATAAGCGGGAGGCAACTCCCTATCATTTTCATGTACAGGTATACCAAGATAATTAGCCACATGGGTCGCATAAATCCCTCCAAACAAGTCTCCAACTAAACCATTATTATGCAACCTAGGTGCAACAATTGCCCCCAAGTTGTATTGTTTATCACCTAATACAACACTCTTGAGAACACAAAGATCAGGAACACACATGTGACATGCTTCATCTTTACCGTTAATGCATCTACCAATGAAGAGAGCAAAACAATGTATAGCAGGAAAGTGAATGCTCCCTATGGTAGCTTGTGCTACTTCTCGAGATTCTCCCACAGTGCCTGGAGCCTATATCATGCATTAAAATTACTTGGGACCTCATAAATTTGACATGCAAGCTCAACAACAGGGTCACCTAGGCAGCAACAATTTGCAATGAATAAAGCACTAGAACAAAAACTAATTGGACCATTAGAGGAGTCACATACCAGAGATCAATCCCCCAAAGCAGTTTTGTGAATGGAGCTTTGAGCAAGGAGATCGAAAATGGCAGCAAAATGAGCTAGAACTCGTGCCTGAGCAGGATAGTGATTTTTTTGGGAGGAAGAAGAAGTGTGTGGGTGCAGGAATAAGTGGAGGGGGGCCACCATGGGCCCACGAGGCAGGGGGCGCGCCCTATAGGGGTGGGCGCGCCCTGGACCCTCGTGGCCAGGTGCCAGCTCCCCCTGCCGCGTTCTTAGTGCCAGATATTCTCAAATATTCGAGAAAAAATCATACTAAACTTGCAAGGCATTTGGAGAACTTTTATTTTTAGGGTATTTTTTATTGCATGGATAATTCAGAAAACAAACAGAAAATGCTATTTTTGCTTTATTTATTCTAAATAACAGAAAGTAAAAGGAGGGTACAGAAGGTTGTGCCTTCTAACTTCATCCATCTCATGATCATCAAAAGGAATCCACTAACAAGGTTGATCAAGTCTTGTTAACAAACTCATTTCGAATAACATGGAACCGGAGAAATTTTGAATAACACTAGGTTACCTCAATGGGGATATGCACATCCCCAATAATAAGAATATCATATTTCTTCTTGACACTAGGAAGAGGACATTCAAAACCTCCAATAATAATAGTTGGAATTTTTCCAATAGAATTGATACTGTGAACTTGAGGTTGTTTCCTCGGAAAGTGTACCGTATGCTCATTACCATTAATATGAAAAGTGACATTGCCTTTGTTGCAGTCAATAACAGCCCCTGCAGTATCCAAAAAGGGTCTACCAAGGATAATCGACATACTATGGTCCTCGGGAATATCAAGAATAACAAAGTCCATTAAGATAGTAACGTTTGCAACAACACAGGCACATCCTCACAAATACCGATAGGTATAGCAGTTGATTTGTCAGCCATTTGCATTGATATTTCAGTAGGTGTCAACTTATTCAATTCAAGTCTACGATATAAAGAGAGAGGCATAACACTAACACCGGCTCCAAGATCACATAAAGCAGTTTTAACATAGTTTCTTTTAATGGAGAATGGTATAGTTGGTACTTCTGGATCTCCAAGTTTCTTGGTATTCCACCCTTAAAAGTATAATTAGCAAGCATGGTGGAAATTTCATCTTTCGGTATCTTTCTTTTATTTGTAATGATATCCTTCATGTACTTAGCATAAGGATTTACTTTAAGCATATCAGTCAAACGCATACGTAAGAAGATAGGTCTAATCATTTCAGCAAAGCGCTCAAAATCCTCATCATCCTTTTTCTTGGATGGCTTAGGAGGAAAAGGCATGGGTTTCTGAACCCATGGTTCTCTTTCTTTACCGTGTTTCCTAGCAACAAAATCTCTCTTATCATAACGTTGATTCTTTGATTGTGGGTTATCAAGATCAACAGCAGGTTCAATCTCTACAATCATTATTATTGCTAGGTTGAGCATTAACATGAACATTATCATTAACATTATCACTAGGTTCATGTTCATCACCAGATTGTGTTTCAGCATCAAAAATAGAAATATCATTGGGATTCTCAGGTGTGTCTACAACAGGTTCACTAGAAGCATGCAAAGTCCTATCATTTTTCTTTTTCTTCTTTTTAGAGGGATTAGGGGCATCTACATTATTTCTCTGAGAGTCTTGCTCAATTCTCTTAGGGTGGCCTTCAGGATACAAAGGTTCCTGAGTCATTTTACCAGTTCTAGTAGCCACTCTAATAGCAAAATCATGTTTATTATTTAATTCATCGAGCAAATCACTTTGAGCTTTAAGTACTTGTTCTGCTTGAGTGGTGAAGCATATTTACTAATGAGTTTAAGTTCACCTTTAACTCTAGCCATATAATCACTCAAGCTTCCAATCATGTAAGCATTACTCTTTAATTCTCTACCAACATAAGCATTGAAATTTTCTTGTCTAGCCATAAAGTCATCAAATTCATCCAAGCATTGGCTAGCAAACTTACTAGACGGGATTTCAACCTTATCATATCTATAGAGAGAATTTACCTTTACTACTTGTGTCGGGTTATCAAGACCATGTGTTTCTTCAATAGGTGGTATATTAAGACAATGTATTTCTTCAACAGGAGATAAATTCTTAACATCTTCAACTTTAATACCTTTTTCTTTCATAGATTTCTTTGCCTCTTGCATATCTTCAGGAAGAGAAATAGAACTCTACTTTTCTTCGGAGTTGGTTTAGGAGTTGGTTCAGGAATTGGCTCAGGAGTTGGTTCAGGAAGTGTCCAATTGTTTTCATTAGTCAACATATTATTTAATAGCAATTCAGCTTGATCGACTATTCATTCCTTGAAAACACAACCAGCTCAACTATCCAAGTGGTCCTTGGAAGCATCAGTTAGTACATTATAAAAGATATCAAGTATTTCATTTTTCTTAAGAGGATGATCAGGCAAAGCATTAAGTAACCGGAGAAGCCTCCCCCAAGCTTGTGGGAGACTCTCTTCTTCAGTTTGCACAAAATTATATATTTCCCTCAAGGCAGCTTGTTTCTTATGAGTAGGGAAATATTTAGCAGAGAAGTAATAAATCATATCCTGGGGACTACGCACACAACCAGGATCAAGAGAATTAAACCAAGTTTTAGCATTACCCTTTAATGAGAATGGGAATATCTTAAGGATATAATAGTAGCAAGATTTCTCATCATTAGTGAATAGGGTGGCTATATCATTCAATTTAGTAAGATGTGCCACAATAGTTTCAGATTCATAGCCATAAAAAGGATCAGATTCAACCAAAGTAATTATCTCAGGATCGACAGAGAAATCATAATCCTTATCACTAACAAAGATAGGTGAAGTAGCAAAAGCAGGGTCATATTTCATTCTAGCATTCAGAGTTTTCTGTTTAAGTTTAGCTAATAACTTCTTAAGATCAGATCTATCATTGCAAGTAAGAAAATCTATAGTAGTTTCTTCATCCATAACATAACCCTCAGGAACAACAGGCAATTCATATTTAGGGGGAGAATCTTCATCATCACTATCTTCAATAATATCAGTTTCAAGAATTTCATTCTCTCTAACCCTAGCAAGTTGTTCATCAAGATATTCACCTAATGGCACAGTAGTATCAAGCACAAAAGTAGTTTCATCATAAGTATCATGCATAGTAGAAGTGGCATAATGTATAACATGCGACATATCAGAATTAATAGCAGAAGTAGGTTTAGGTGTCGCAAGCTTACTCATAACAGAAGGAGAATCTAGTGCAGAGCTAGATGGCAGTTCCTTAACTCCCCTCGTAGTTGAGGGATAAATCTTAGTTCTTTCGTCTTTCAAGTTCCTCATAATGATCAGCAGATATAAATCCCAAGTGACTCGAAGAATAGAGCTATGCTCCCCGACAACGGCGCCAGAAAATAGTCTTGATAACCCACAAGTATAGGGGATCGCAACAGTTTTCGAGGGTAGAATATTCAACCCAAATTTATTGATTCGACACAAGGGGAGCCAAAGAATATTCTCAAGTATTAGCAGTTGAGTTGTCAATTCAACCACACCTGGATAACTTAGTATCTGCAGCAAGGTATTTAGTAGCAAAGTAGTATGGAAGTAACGGTAACAGTGGCAAAAGTAACAGTAGCAGTTTTGTAGTAATTGTAACAGTAGCAACGGTAAAGTAAATAAGCAAAGCACAATATGTGAAAAGCTCGTAGGCATTGGATCAGTGATGGATAATTATGTCGGATGCGACTCCTCATGTAACAGTTATAACATAGGGTGACACAGAACTAGCTCCAGTTCATCAATATAACGTAGGCATGTATTCCGAATATAGTCATACGTGCTTATGGAAAAGAACTTGCATGACATCTTTTGTCCTACCCTCCCGTGGCAGCGGGGTCCTAATGGAAACTAAGGGATAATAAGGCCTCCTTTCGATAGAGTACCGGACCAAAGCATTAGCACTTAGTGAATACATGAACTCCTCAAACTACAGTCATCACCGAGAAGTATCCCGATTATTGTCACTTCGGGGTTGTCGGATCATAACACATAATAGGTGACTATAGACTTGCAAGATAGGATCAAGAACTCACATATATTCATGAAAACATAATAGGTTCAGATCTGAAATCATGGCACTCGGGCCCTAGTGACAAGCATTAAGCATAGCAAAGTCATAGCAATATCAATCTCAGAACATAGTGGATACTAGGGATCAAACCCAAACAAAACTAACTTGATTACATGGTAAATCTCATCCAATCCATCACCGTCCAGGAAGCCTACGATGGAATTACTCATGCATGGCGGTGAGCATCATGAAATTGGTGATGGAGGATGGTTGATGATGACGACGGCGACGAATCCCCCTCTCCGGAGCCCCGAACGGACTCGAGATCAGCCCTCCCGAGGGAGATTAGGTCTTGGCGGCGGCTTCGTACAGTAAAACACGATGAAACTTTCTCTCTGATTTTTTTTCTCTGCGAAAGCAAATATATGGAGTTGGAGTTGAGGTCGGTGGACGTCTAGGGGGCCCACGAGGCAGGGGGGCGCGCCCTAGGGAAGGGGGCGCGCCCCCCACCCTCGTGGACAAGGTGTGGGCCCCCTGGTGCTGATTCTTTTGCCAGTAATTTTTATTAATTCTGAAAAGTTGCTCCGTGGATTTTTAGGTCATTCCGAGAACTTTTATTTCTGCACAAAAATAACACAATGGCAGTTCTGCTGAAAACAACGTCACTCCGGTTTAGTTCCATTCAAATCATGCAAGTTAGAGTCCAAAACAAGGGCAAAAGTGTTTGGAAAAGTAGATACGACGGAGACGTATCAGTGAGCATCGCTGAAGGTGGAGCAACGGCTGGCACTGTATTGCAGTTCTCCAGCTCGTCTGTAGGCTCCTCCTCCTCTTCCTCTAATTGAGTGCGCTCGATAGAGGAGAGGCTGCCGCAAGTAGTACAAAGCCCCTCCGTAGTAGTATTTAGGGGCTATTTTGTCCAGTTCATCTGACTATAGATGTGGTGGAACTGTACAACGTACTTAAAATTAGCTAGTATATATAGTTGAACGAGCTATTTCAGTACGTGGTTGGCAACAATTGGGGAAAAGTTTGGTCAGATCAGCTGTAAAGTTGAACTGTTTGTATAAATTAAGCATGACTGCTTAATCTATGAATGAAATCTATGCTTAATTATTGAATTTTTGTTGCAAAAATTAGATAGTGCTAGTGATTTTTAGCTGCATATTTTGACAAATCGCAGTGTTACAAGGATTGACAAATGGCAGTGTTACTAGATCAACAAATCTCAATCTTTCCAGTTTGACAAATGGCAATATACCTAATATGATAGATGCAAATGTTGCCAAATTGTATGTACGTGGTTGCACACGGGTCATCCGAAAAAACTGTTTGCATTGAAGGGAGGTAGAAATCCTGCTTGCCAAATTTTCTCTTGGCTTAGCGTTGAAGTCTCGCTTTGCATACCTTATTCAATCTGAACCGTTTGCGTTGAAGAGATGAACAAATCCTGCGTAGCGAATTTCCCTTGGCGTACTGTGGAAGACCATATGTCTCACTTTGCATGCAGGTGTTCTATCTAAAACGTTTGCGATGAAGAGCTGCACAAATCCTGCTCGATACATTTTCCCTTGGCTTTCTGGGAAGCTGTCAGTGTACATACGGGTGTTCTATCTAAAATGTTTGTGATGTTAGAGTGGCAGCTAGTTGTTTCAAAATGCCTTTGTTGACTGTTATTCGAGTGCGTCTTCTCTCAAATGGACACAAAAATTACCACAACATGTCGGGTGCCATTCCATGATAGCATGCCAAGTTTCATGAATTTCAGACTAGTTTTGGATTTACTAGAATTTAAAAACAAAGTATCTCAACATTTTGCCAGCAGTCAATAGTGCCCTGGTATTTGAAATTCATTCCCATTTCTTGTATGGGACCTAAGCATGCACCCAAGGACACATATTTGATTTTTTAACCAATTTATATGCACTGGAGCATGTGCATGTAGTTCAAATTTTAATTATTCATATAAAATGCCTAGAAAACCTAGTTAATATATAAAAATATCCAAATGAACCCTGAAAAATTCCAAAACAACACTCCCGTTGTTCTATGTTGACACTAGAAATTTTTTGAAAGCAATAATAGGCAACGGGTATCATTTCGTCCCCAAAGGTGGCACGTTCCCTACCGAAACCATCAAGCTTGTTCTGAGAAGCTCTGGTTTGTGAGAAGCTTATACCCAAACCTGCCCCAAATGGGACAAAAAATTTACCATAGCATGTCGAGTGCCATTCCATGATAGCATGCCAGGTTTCATGAATTTCAGACGAGTTTTGGATTTACTAGAATTTAAAAACCAGGTATCTCAATGTTTGCGGCCGAGTGACGGTGGCAGTGTGTTTGACATTCATTCCCATTTCTTGCATGGGACCTAAGCATGCAACCAAGGACACCTATTTGAATTTTCAACCAATTTATATGCATTAGAGCATGTGCATGTAGTTCAAATTTGAATTATGCACATAAATGCATTGAAAACTCAATTAATGCATAAGAAATGTGCTAACGAACCCCAAAAAATTCCAAAATTTAACACAACACTCATGTTGTTCTATGTTGACAGTAGAGCAAAAATTTAAATCAAGAAGAGGCATCATTTCGTCCAGAAAGGTGAAACATTCCCTACCGTAACCATAAGGCTTGTTGCGAGAAGCTCTGGTTTGTGAGAAGCTTATACCCCAACCTACCCAAATGGGACAATATTTTTACCACTGCATGTTGTTGCCGTTCCATGATAGCATGTCAAGTTTCATGAATTTCAGATGAGTTTTTGATTTACTAGAATTTTAAAACCATGTATCTCAATGTTAGCGGCCGAGCCACGGTGGCAAAGGTGTTTGACATTCATTCCCATTTCTTGCATGGTACCTAAGGTTGCAACCAAGGACACACATTTGATTTTCAACCCGTTTATATGCACTAGAGCATGTGCATGTAGTTCAAATTTGACTTATGCACATGAAAATGCATAGAAAACTCAGTTAATGTATAAAAATATCCACGCAAACCCCGAAAAATCCCAAAAAATAAGAAAAACTCCTGTTGTTCTATGTTGAAATGAGAAAAATTTAGGAAGTAAGAAGAGGCAACAGATATCGTTTCATCCCCCAAGGTGGCACATTCCATACCAAAACCATCATGCTTGTTGTGAGAAAAGCTCTGGTTTGCGAGAAGCTTATACCATAACCTGGCCCAAATGGGACAATATATTTTTACCCCAGCATCTTGATGTCGTTCCATGATAGCATGCCAAGGTTCATGAATTTCAGACGAGTTTTGTATTTACTAGAATTACAAAAGCAAGCACCTCAACGTTTGCCGGAGAGCCACGGTGTCGTGGTGTTTGAAATTCATCCCCATTTCTTGAATGGGACGTAAGCATCAACCCATGGACACATATATCATTTTACAACCCATTTTGGTGCACCGGAGCATGTGCGGGTGGTTTAATTTTGAATTGTGCACCTGAAATGCCTAGAAAACCAAGTTACTGTATAAAAATGTCCAAATGAACCCTAAATGATTCCAAATTTTTTGACGACACACCTACAGTTGCATGTTCACTATAGGTATAAGTTCTAGCAATTCAAACACCATCCTTTGCAAGTGTGACCCCATTATGTAATTCAAATCAAGATGAAAAATCAAGTAGATCCCACACAGTTTATTATCACCAACCGTGTGAGATGCAGTACAAAATATCCTGGAGCATCGTTGGTGTATAGTACACCTAGGGCTTACGCGAGAAGGTGCGTCGGCTACAGTCCACAGCCGGTATGTCAAGCACACTAGCTCACTCCCCAAATATCATTTCACTGTTAAATCATCATTGGTGAAAGATGGGAACGTGGACCCGCATCCCGAGGGCAACTTTGGCGGCCCACTCCGTTGAGAGCGCGGCCACAGCTGCCAGGTGCGTGCTAACAAGCTTCGTGAGGGCGACCGCAATCTGTGACCGGGCGGCCAAGGAAGCTCAAACGGTCATTATTGCTTCTCAAGTGGCGGCAGGAACATCTGCGTCGGGGATAGCAACTGGCGGGAGCGGCAGCCTTAGCCCTGATGGAGGCCACCCATGACCATGTCGAGGCCTCCCACGCCCAGCTTGTGGTGGTCACCGCACAAATCGAAAGAAGCTTCTCCGATGGCGGATGGCGAGATGCTTGCCGAGTATGGTGTGATGGATGCCATGGAGCCCCTTCATGAGTCGACTGTCGGGTGCAAGCTGGACATGGAGGAGGCTGCGGAGATCGACGAGCACCAACCGTATTAGTACTCTTTGTTTTATTTAATTAAGAGCGATGGTATTTAATTTGTTAGAGTAATTTTTAGGCCAACTAGCTCTGTTTAATTGCTGAACTTGCTCGATTAAGAAGTGTGGGTGTGCTGTAGTCTCCTTTGTGTACCCAAATTATGCAATGACGTGGATGAGCACTATAACTAGGGAAATTGGAACCAAAATTTTTGACGTTCAAACTCATCACACACGGGTTAATCTATCTGAATCGTTTGTGATGTTCACATATCGTACACAGTTCTGAATAAGGGACCGCGTCTGATGACACTTTGCGTGCCAGTTTTTTCGCTGAAGCGATTCAAAATTTTCGGCTTTCGCGGAAATATCTACCTCCTCGCCCCCTCCCCTTACCAAAAGCCACATTTCCCCTGTTTCCGCCTTCCTTTCCATGTTGAAACCTTCACTTCTTGCTTGTAGCGCCGCCTCCTTGCCGGCGACAATCCTTCACGCTGCTCGGCCTCACCTATACAGGCAGGTAATGCACACCGAACCCCCATCCTCCTCCTCCTTCCACATCCCACATGCACTGACCGCCGGCATGAGCGCGACACATTCCACCCAAATCACCGACCCCTCCACCAAATAAGCGCCGCCCTAAGCCATGGTGCACGCAGTATAGCCAGGATCTCAAGGAGCATTTGGCAGCGGAGAAGCAAATTGCGGTCGCACGCGCGGATGAGGTCGCGGTGGCTGCCATTCGTGTCGACCCCCAGATCTTGGAGGACCACCTCGTTGTCAAGGCCACCGTTGACGCCTCGTGCACCGACGCCGCAACGCGGTTGGCTGCTTTAAACGACAATTCGTGGCATTTTCTCAAGGCCACTGTCGGTGCCTTCGACGAAGACTACGAGGTGTTTTCTCAGTGTGCACGTGCTTACCTCATATCGAGAGCCAGCAGGATGGTGCCCGGAGCGGCTCAGGCAACTCACCACTATGACAAGGGCACCCACGATGCGGAGGCCTCGCCCTCTTCCATGTCCAAGGAGCCAATCTTCATTGATATCTCCGACAATGAGTAGCTTGTCTTATTAGCTCACTATAAGGACCCATGTTCAGTTTACTAGCTACTGCGTTTCCTTAACAAATTCTAGTGAATTGTGCTATCTACTTTTACCATGCAATCTGTTGCTCTAGTGTATATGTTCTATATGTCATGCAATGTGGTTCTCACTTATTAACTGTTTGGTTAATTAGTTGTCGTGTTCAGTTAACTATTTGGTTCAATTCTGCAAATGTGATGTTCAATTCTTCAGGGTGCAATTTTGTATTGTCTTCCATGTGAGAAATAAATCGATTTTTTCTTTACAAAATACATGAGAAACAAATCCAATTGCTATATTTCCAAGTTGTCAAGCATGCTTGGTTTTGTTAACGGTTTGATCTTCTAGTATGTTATACACTGTGCAATATGGTGCTCAGTTAACGTTTGATTCATTTTTTGTGGTGTTAAGTTAACTGTTTGGTTCCATTCTGCAATGCGATGTTCAATTGTTGTGGGTGCATTCTATTATTGTATACCATGTGAGAAATAAATCGAATTTGGCTGTACTAAATAACTGAGGAACAAATAAAATTGCTATATTTCCAAGTTGTTAAGCATGCTTGGTTTGGTTAACTGTCTGATCTTCTATTAGGAGTATGTTATATTGTTCAATGTGGTGCTCAGTTAATGTTTGGTTCACTTGTTGTGGTGTTTAGTTAACTGCTTGGTTCAATTCTGCAATGCAATGTCCAATTGTCGTGGGTAGAATTTTGTATTGTTGTGCATGCATGTGTGGAATAATCGAATTTGGCTGCACTTAATACATGGGAAACATATACAATTGCTATATTCCCTAGTTCTTAATTATGCTTGGTTTGGATAAATGGGTTTTCCATGCGGCTTGAATTAATCTGATGAATCTGCAATGTGCTTATTTTTCATCAACATATTTTACTAATAGCATGTGAACCCTCACTTAACCTGATCACTAACTACCTTATATGTGTTGCACGGAAGAAATGGGAAGCACTGAGGTTTACAATCGAGGTTTGCACATGCATGGTCCTTTGTCTAATAGCATATTATTGTGCAATTGCAGGAACCATTCTAATACTTAGGTTTTAAACAATTTGGTCTTGCACATGTAGGTCCTGCTATCAGAGGTTTTGACCCACTGTTCGACCCTTTTTGCATATGGGGAAATGAGTTGTCCATGAATATCATTCAAGTCAAGAAACTCAGAAAGATTGTTAGGATAAAGAAATTAGCGACAAAAAACAACAAGATCTGTGTCTGCACAATGAAGAAGACATTAGTTCAATATAGGACGGTACTAACTATTATACATTGTCTTTTTTATTCCTTTGCCCCATTTCCAATATAGAGAAGATATTTATGCACATCCTTGTTTTCAGGCCTTTGCAAAACAGTTCACTGATGATTACCTCTCAAACCACTTGTATGGTCAGGAGGCGAGGAAGGTATTCATACAACACCCACGGTTCAATATTGAAGTGTTCTTGAAGATGACGAAGGATGGCGGTCAATCATCCACAGGCACTAGCCTAAAGTTGCAAAGACCTTCAACATCAATGAAGGCTCAATATTCGCCTTCCGCTTCAGTAGTTTTCCCAATGAGATGCATCTGTCTATGTACCGTCTATGATGCTAATTTCGAAAGGTTCTAGATGTTGCATGTGAAACTTGGTGCTGGTGCAGTTGTGTAATGGAGTAGCTGAGTGCTGAAGCTATATCATGTTGTACTTTGATGTATTTCAATTTTGAAATTCTACTTCCTTAATATGGGAATGAAATATATTATGTGTGTTTAATATGAATGTCAATTAGATTAATAAATGGACTATTAATAATAGGGCAATTAGCCTGCTAATGGCGAATTAGCCTGCTAATTGGTTTTTTCTATTACAAACAGTTATTGAGAAAATACCGTGGGCGATGACCTAAGGCAACACACATAGTTTCTAGGAACAAACCGTGTTGGATCGATGAACAATCACGCACGACATTCTCTTCCAAACTGATTGCATTAGGCCACCTTCCACAAACGTTTGCCGCATAAAAAACTGTGTGTGATGGACAACCTTTGCCACACAGTTTCTTCTACGCACCATGTGTGATACATTCAATAACGCAAACGATAAAATTGGTAATATTGTGTGCGATGTCAACACTACCACAAACGATTTAAGGGGGAAAATTGTGTGTGATGTACCTGCGAACGGAAAGGTTTTCCTTGGAGCGACTGTGTGGGATGTATATACGAACGAAAACGTTTAGGGGACTGACTGTGTGGGATGTACTTACGACCGGAAATGATTTCGCCTGTATAATTGTATTTTTTGAGCACTACTGTACGTATAACCGTATTTGCTCGCTTGCCGGTCGCACATGACCTCATTTTGGCGAGCGTGTGTGCTAGGAGGCCATACCCCCGACGGTTTTTGGGTCGTGTGGGAAGGACCCCCCTATCGCCAACACTCACTTGGTGATGGTTCCATATGTCGTCGTGGAAAGGGGTTAAAAACTGTTTGTATAGCACCGACGCGTACTAGTGTACCCCCATTGGCACCCCTCGAGAATACAATACGTGGGCATTCAAGTGGTTCTATATGGCCAATGTCCCACTGCATGACCCAGTTCGACCCGGGCTCCCGTCTTTCTCTTTGGATCCTCCGAAGAAACAGTTTAGCTAGAGACCACGGAGCAACGCTTAGAACGATGACACAGACATGGCTCACCTAGCAACTAAGGTGATATGTCTGACAAGGGGGGCACGCCAACCCCCGAGGGCGCGCCTCCCGAGCTTGTGGGGCCCTCGGGCACCCCCCTGACTTCTTCCCGATGCCAAAAATTCTTATAAATACAAAAAACCCAAAAAGAACCCTAGATCAGAAGTCCCGCTGCCGCAGGCCTCTGTGGCCATGAAAAAACTATCGGGACCCCATTCTCGCACCCTGGCGGAGGGGGGAATCATCACCGGAGGCCATCTTCATTATCCCGACGATCTCCATGACTAGGAGGGAGTAGTTCACCCTCGGGGCTGACGGCATGTACCAGTAGCTATGTGTTTGATCCCTCTCTCTCGTGTTCTTGATTTGGCACGATCTTGATGTACCGCGAGCTTTGTTACTATAGTTGGATCATATGGTGTTTATCCCTCTCTATCTTCTTGTGATGAATTGAGTTTTTTTGACGTTTCACTATTATCAGATTGAATACTTTTATGGATTTGAGAACACTTGATGTATGTCTTGCGTGGGATACCCATGGTGACAATGGGGTTTTCAATTGATTCACTTGATGTATGTTTTGGCACTCAACTCGCGGATTCCCGAGGTGACATTGGGGTAATTTATGCATAGGGGTTGATGCACGTTTTGGTCCTTGTTTCTCCGGTAGAAATCTTGGGGCACTCTTTGAAGTCCTTTTTGTTAGATTGAATATTATGAATCGGAAGTTGTTTGATGCATATCATGTAATTAACCCACGGATACTTGTGGTAACATTGGAGTATCTAGGTGACACTAGGGTTGATTGATGTGTATCATATGGTGTTAGTTTACTACAAACTCTAGGGCCGTTTGTGACACTTATAGGAATAGCTCAATGGATTGATCAGAAAGAATAACTTTGAGGTTGTTTCATACACTGCAAGCAATTTTCATCTAATGTTCTCTGCAATAGGAACTTTCAAGTGATTCTTTGTCGCATGTTGAGGGATTGCCATATGATTTAACTATGATATCATTGTTGAGAGATTTTGCGTTAGTGAAAGTATGAACCCTAGGCCTTGTTTTTATTTATTCGACCGACTCCTCCCTGCATCTAGAATATTAAGTTCATAAGAACACAGTAACGCATTAAGCAAGATGACATGATGTAGAGGGATAAACACATGCAATATGATATAAACCCCATCTTGTTATCCTCGATGGCAACAATACAATACGTGTCTTGCAACCCTTTCTGTCACTGGGTAAGAACACCGCAAGATTGAACCCAAAGCTAAACACTTCTCCCATGGCAAGAAAGGTCAACCTAGTAGGCCAAACCAAACTGATAATTCGAAGAGACTTGCAAAGATAACTCAATCATACATAAAAGAATTCAGAGAAGATTCAAATATTATTCATAGATAAACTTGATCATAAACCCACAATTCATCGGATATCGACAAACACACCGCAAAAAGAGATTACATCGAATAGATCTCTACAAGAGAGGGGGAGAACATTGTATTGAGATCCAAAAAGAGAGAAGAAGCCATCTAGCTAATAACTATGGACCCGTAGGTCTGTGGTAAACTACTCACAACTTGTCGGAGGGGCAAGGATGTTGATGTAGAAGCCCTCCATGGTCGATTCCCCCTCCGGCAGAGTGCCAGCGAAGGCTCCAAGATGAGTTCTCACGGATACAGAAGGTTACATCGGTGGAAATTGTGTTTCGTGGTGCTCGTGGATGTTTTCGGGGTCCATAGGTATATATAGGAGGAAGAAGTACGTCGGTGGCCGCCCGAGGGGCCCACGAGACAGGGGGCGCGCCCTACGGGGGGGGGCAGCCCCCTATCTCGTGGGGCCCTCGAAAGCTTCTTGACTTGCACTCCAAGCTCTCCGGATCAGATATGTTCCAAAAATCACGCTCCCGAAGGTTTCATTCCGTTTGGACTCCGTCTGATATTCCTTTTCTTCGAAATACTGAAATAGGCAAAAAACAGCAATATGGGTTGGGCCTCCGGTTAGTAGGTTAGTCCCAAAAATGATATAAATATGTAAAATAAAGCCCATAAACATCCAAAAGGGGTAATATAATAGCATGGAACAATCAAAAATTATAGATACGTTGGAGACGTATCAAGCATCCCCAAGCTTAATTCCTGCTCGTCCTCGAGTAGGTGAATGATAAAAAAGAAAATTTTGATGTGGAATGCTACCTAGCATAATTCATAATGTAATTTTCTTCATTGTGGCATGAATGTTCATGTCCAAATGAATACAAAATAAAAGTTCATATTGACATAAGAAATAGTAACACTTCAAGCATACTAATCAAAGTAATCATGTCTTCTCAAAATAACATGGCAAAAGAAAGTTCATCCCTACAAAATCATATAGTTAGGCTATGCTTCATTTTCGTCACACAAAGATGTTCCCAACTTCTATACCCCCGATGACAAGCCAAGCAATTGTTTCATACTTAAATGATCTCAACCTTTTTTAACCTTCATGCAATACATGAGCGTGAGCCATGGATATAGCACTACGGGTGGAATAGAATATGATGATGGGGATTGTGTGGAGAAGACAAAAAAGGAGAAAGTCTCACATTGACGAGGATAATCAACGGGCTATGGAGATGCCAATCAATTGATGTCAACATGAGGAGTAGGGATTGCCATGCAACGGATTACTAGAGCTACAAATGAATGCTCAACAAAGGAAAACTAGTGGGTGTGCATCCAACTTTCTTGCTCATGAAGACCTAGGGCATTTGAGGAAGCCCATCGTAGGAATATACAAGCCAAGTTCTATAATGAAAAATTCCCACTAGTATGAAAAAAGAAAACTTATGAGACTCACTACATGAAAAATAAGGTGCTACTTTGAAGCACAAAATATGAGACTCACTACATGAAGAACAAGGTGCTACTTTGAAGCACAAGTATGGAAAAAAGAGATAGTAACACTGCCCTTTTTATTTATTTCTTTTTTTCCTTTTTTTTATTTTGGGCCTTTCTTTTTTTCTTTTTGGCCTTTCTTTTTTCTTTTTTTTCTTTGGGCAATGTTGAGGCAATGTTCTAATAATGATGATCATCACACTTCTATTGATTACAACATAAGAATTACAACTCGAAACTAGAACAAGATATGACTCTATATGAATGCCTCCGGTGGTATACCGGGATGGTGCAATGAATCAAGAGTGACATGTATGAAAAATAATGCATGGTGGCTTTGCCACAAATACGATGTCGACTGCATGATCATGCAATGGCAATATGACAAAAGTAAAGTATGTCATGATAATGAAGAACGGAACGGTGGAAAGTTGCATGGCAATATATCTCGGAATAGCTATGGAAATGCCATAATAGGTAGGTATGGTGGCTGCTTTGAGGAAGATATAAGGAGGTTTATGTGTGATAGAGTGTATCATATCACGGGGTTTGCATGCACCAGCGAGTTTTGCACCAACTCTCAAGGTGAGAAAGGGCAATGCACGGTACCGAAGAGGCTAGCAAAGGCGGAAAGGTAAAAGTGCGTATAATCCATGGACTCAACATTAGTCAAAAGAACTCATATACTTATTGCAAAAATTTAGAAGTCATCAAAAATCAAGTACTACACGCATGCTCCTAGGGGGATAGATTGGTAGGAAAATACCATCGCTCGTCCCCGACCGCCACTCATAAGGATGCACAAGCCAAGTACACTTCATGTTTCAAATTTGTTACACAACTTTAACCATACGTGCATGCTAAGGGATTTTCTAACTTCAACACGAGCATTATTTGAATTCATAATCACCCAACTAGCATGACTTTAATATCACTACCTTCATATCTCAAAACAATTATCAAATATCAAGTTGATCATAGCATCCAATTCACTTCCTATGATAGTTTTTATTATACCCCACTTGGATGTTCATCATTCTAGGACCAACTTCATGAAAATAGTAAATACCATGCTGTTCTAAAAGACTCTCAAAATAATATAAGTGAAGCATGAGAGACTAGCAATTTCTTCAAAATTAAAACACCACCGTGCTCTAAGAGATATAAGTGAAGCACTAGAGCAAAAACTATCAAGCTCAAAAGATATAAGTGAAGCACATAGAGTATTCTAGCAAATTCTAATCAAATAGGCTTCTCCCAAAAGGTGTGTACAACAAGTATGATTGTGGTAAACTAAAATGCAAAGAGTAATATAATACATGACGCTCCAAGCAAAACACATATCATGTCACTACTAGGGAAAAGGCTAGCAGCAGTGTAGGTTTTAGATGTATCAGTAGCGCGGGGATAGGCGCTACTAATAAGGCGCTACAGCTAACATATAGCAGTAGCGCGTGGTCACCGGCGCTACTGCTACACAAGTGTAGCAGCAGCGCTGTTTGCGGAAGCTCGCTACTGCTAGTATCTCTAGCGCGCTTTACCTTGACGCGCTACTGCTATCGCGGCGGCTAACTTTTGTACACTCGCTACTACTAATTTAAGTAGGTTTTTTTGTTATTTTTTTGGCATATTTATTTTATATTTGAACAGGCTTTATAGAAGAATCTTTAGCACATAGAAATGTCATCATGATACACATACAAATGTCTGCGAGACCACAAATGTAATCATAGCATGTACATACAAATAGTCTCATCATAATCATCATCCAACACAAAGTGATATCTTGTCATCATCTTGAAAATAGCGATACATGCAAGTCTCGAATACTCTCAACTACAACAACGTCATCCATCTAAACAAAGGTATACGCAAGAAGTGCTATCACTATGAGTGAGAGCGAAACTATGCAGTACATGAGGTGGCGGTTACGAGTCCTCTCTCGCGCTAGCGTGAACCTCAAGTAACTAGCTTCTCCTTCTTGTCTGCTTTTGAAGCCTTTATGGCTGGCGCCCGTGAACCCATTCACTTGCGCCTGACACTCATGCCACTCGTTGTACACCCCCGGAACCTTCCCTTTGTACACGACATAGCAATTCCATCTCGCCATCAAGAAACTAGGTACCTGTTAGAGATGCATATTCATGAAGAGGATGTACAATCATATATATGCAACAAAATATACTAGAGCAACACCGAAAAAGAAAGGGTTAGCAACTAGATGCAACATACAGTACGCAAATTAATTAACTAGAGGTACACAGGTCATTGTATGCAAACTAACAAAGTAGCGTTACGCAAGTTCGGCACATGGACCATGGACATCACAAAGTTTCATCGCTACAAGAAGTATACAAGTTCAACCGACACATATCATCATCATCGGCATCATAAATCACTAGAAGTTCCATCCTTCCATATCATCGAGGACGAACCCTAGCTTCTTGAACGGCATGAGGTCTAGACGTTGCATGCCTATGCAAGTTCGGACGTCAGCTCGCGATATAGGGCCGTGGTGGAACATCCCCTTCTCATCGACGACTTCTTTCATGATGATCGTTGCAATGTCGCTTTGGATGCGAAAGAAGTCATCTCTAAGTTTATAATCCACTTCTCCATGAGATTCTAACCACTTGTGGATACGATCATCATTTCTGCTGTTAATGCGAAGCTTTTGGTGATCCGTGTTTAACTGAATCATGAGATGGACGATGTAGAATCCATCCTTCTTGCTTGGTTTTGGGACATGGATGCAGGAGAAGTTAGTTTTATGTGCGAAACCCATCTTCTTGTTCCTTTGTTTCTTGATCTGCACGTGGCCACCTCTAAAGCTGAAGCCTTGGAGAGAATCATCTAGAATATTCATTATGTGGGTGTAGTCTTTTTTCTCGTAGTCTCTAGAAGGGTCAAAATACACGGCGTGGGAGACTTGCGGGTAAAGAACAATAAGGATGGCGTGCCCGTTGCTGCGGGGAAAAGATACCTCAAATTATTCCCCATATGAGAGAGAAGGAATGATTGAAATGTATGAAAGGGTTGTCCGGAACTGACTTACTTTGGATGATAAGTCACGAGGACAATTTCCCGGTCCTTATTCTGTACCATGAAGTTTTGGAGGTACTCCCTAGCAGTTTCACGCTCAAAGTCGCCGAGACTCAAGAAAGACTCATGCATGTAGTACGGATCCGCCACACAGATTTGCGAGACTTCTTCACTCTTCATGACGGAGCTCATATGTAGCGCAAAAAGGCGGACGATAGTAAAATCAAGCCGCCTTGTTAGAAACATCTCAAAGATATGGTCAAACCGCAGGAAGAACACCTCCATGGGCTGTGTGTCGACGTAGTACTTCCCCTTAGGCACACGAGCCGCGTATGTCGGATATCCTGGATCCTTTGAGGCTAGTAGGCTTTTCTCAGTCGACAGCACATGGTCGTGCAGTCTCCTGAGATCACCTAATAGTGCCTCTAGCGGTTTCGGCGGTAGCATCGGCTCGCCCGTGAGATGGAACATGACCGCACTTTTCACGGGTACATGCTCTTCAGAATGCATCGTCTGGCTGCTATGTGCTCTGGCTTGTTTGGAGGCAGTTACCTTCCCCGATCTCTTCCTCTCCTTTTTCTTGGGCACACCTTCCAGACCCTTCCTTAACCCCTGCCCCAGTGTTCCTGGGCTAAGTATTGTACGACCCTCGCGCCCGGCTAGTTGAGCTTGTGTTGAGGCGGCATCTTCAGGCGTGTCCTGTGAGGATTTCATGAAGAGAGAGTTTTTGCAATCCATGGTACGACCCTGCCCGGGCATATCATCCATATCCTCATTAGCAAGCTGATAGCCCGATTCATCATATGGTTGACTCATCATATCTATGTCACAGTCATACGCGTTTGTATTGAGGTAATCCATAGGGTCGACCTCCGTCTCATCATCCATTCTCTGTTCTACAGGAGAAATTACATCAGCCAGTACTATTGCACCCCCTTCATCATGTCGTCCGCCGCTCTCACCCTGCACTACATGAGCTGGTAATTGCGTAGGTGGGGCGGTGGTCTTCGCACATGCTTGTTGATGTGTGGTAGTTATTGGTGTGCTCTCGGCCGGCTCCAGACGAATAAGATTCTTCGGCCATAGCAGCACCCAATTCTTGCAGCTTCCAATCCACGGCGGGGTCTCGTCGTCCTCTCCCACATGCTGTACTAGAGGAGGCAAATCCTCGTGCCCCGATTTCACACTGGTCAAGCTAACCCTGAAGTGCCCAGCGGGGATCGGCTGGTTGTGGAACGTGCGTTGAGAGGGGTCCATTATCATCCCCTTTCCCACGTCCACCTTCTGGCCTTTGATCAAGTAGAGTATGGTGCACGGGGTTTCTTTCGCCTGCAAACACATATGTCTGTGGCGTAAAACAACCGAAAGGCAACAAAAATGGAATATTATATATATATGTTGGTGCGACATGTAATTACCGTGACGGTGTCGAGCTCAGCCAAAGACGAAGGCCCACCTAGCGCGGCTGAGACTGAGGACGGGCTGCTATGAGCAGGAGCGGCTGCGAGAGGAGGCCCAGTTGCGTGAGCAAGTGATGGTGCGATGGTGTTGTTGTTCATGGAGTTGCTCCCGACGAAACTGGGCATCAGGAAATCATGTACCGTCTTGTCTGGATTTTCCTTCGCCCAGTTGATGATAACTGGAACCAAGTTCGTAGCAAAATGATTTCTGCAGGCAGTTACAGCTGCATTGACTGTCTGCTGTAGCAACTCATATTTGTCCTCGACTGATTTTTCGCGTCCTCAGCTTCTTTTTTCTCGACCGCAAGCTTCACCTTCGCGTCGATGTCCGCCTGACTAAACTTTGTTTTCTGCTTCTTGGCCTCCGGGCCCTCGTTGTAAAACACCTTCCACGTGGCGTTGTCTCCAGCGCCGTGCACACGACCATATTGTGGCCACTGATCCAAAGGGAGTCCCTTAAGTTCGTTCAAGGCCCGGTTGAGAGGGGTGTCCCACTTGGGCCTCATCGGAGAAGTAGGGCTTTCGGCTGCAAGCTGGTGTTGCTTCTCCAGTAGTCTAATCAATTTCCTCATGATCTTGTCCGTGTAAAAAACCTTTTTCTCCCTGTCCCACTTGTAGCGGGCCCTGATGAAGTCATGCTCCAAGGGGTTGGTGAACTTCGCGAAGGGGTTTGGGAGACCCGCAGATTCACGTTCCGCGTCCTCCTTATCCCATATGGGCCTTTTACCGAGGTAGCCACGGCTTCCGAGGCGATGCTTCCCCGTGTTCCTTTGCTGAAGGCTCTTGAATTTCGCAGCCTTAGCCTTGGATGCCTTGGTAGCGCAAGTGTCCTTGAACTTTTTGAACTCCTCTTCCGTAAGTGTTGGATTTTCCTCCAGAATCTTGGACAGGGGTTCATCAGCCTCAATAGCTCGTTTCTCACCCTCGTTTTCCAGGAGGCCAAATCATTGCTGAACATGCCCATGGCATGATTGTTAATCTTTTTCATCTTCGGATCATCCCACGGTTGTTCTATGTTATCATCCCGGTCGGGGAACTTGAATCTCTTGTGCAACTTTGTTAGGAGCAACTGCGTCAAATGTTCTTTACTCCTTAAGTCATCGTCGTTGATGCTCGCGCATTCCCGTAGGATGCATCCTACTTGGTTCCCATAGCACTTGCGAGGTTCTTCCGGCTCTAACGGCTCTAACTTGCCAAGTGCCATCTTTCTGATCACAAGTCGTCCAATCCCTAATTTGTTAGGTTTTCATATCCTCTGCTTCTTATGCTTCCTCTTTTCGGTAGCGGCTTCGGGGTCGGTACCTTCCCCGCCGGTACCTTCCCCGCCTGTACCTTCCCCACCGGTCTCGGTGCTGCCATCGGTGCCGGCGCTGTCGGTGTCAATGTCGGTGTCAGTACCATCATCGAGGCCGACCTACAAACCTTGCTTAGCAGTCAAATAGTCGAGGGACTCTTGTTCACCCTCCTAATCCATCTCGTCTGCATCTTGGTCAGAAGGCCCAGTTTCTTCATTGTTCGACATGTTTCCTATGATTAAATGTCCTCATTTATTTCTAAAAGTATGAATAAATGATAAATGACATAAAAAGAAATCTATGTGCCAGCACTCGATATGCCAACTATGTAGCACAAAATCATGCCTTTATTCACGGGAAATTTTGACATGACCTTTGCTAAAAAAATGGACATATCGAGCGCCTGAAATTCACCGTAACGGAAATGAATCAACATTCCGGCATAACATAGGCCACTCGGATCATTTCCCAAACATGACATGTCCAAAACATGACATATGCACATATCACATGTCCAGTTCAAATTTGCACATATCACATGTCCAGTTCAAATTTTGAAACCTAGCTAAATTCATAACTAAATAGCTAACCTAATTATCATACTGCCCTAACTAAAACCTAAGTAAATTAACCGAAGAACCCTAGCAGAGAGAGAGGGGGGTTTACAGAGGGTGCAGGGGGTAGCGCCGGCGCCGGAGTCGAGGGCGAGCACCGGGGCTGGGTCGGGCGCGGCGATACGACGGGGGAGAGTGGGGATTTGGGGGGGAGGCGGGATGAAGCAGGGCGGGTGAGAATTTTGGGTTAAGTGGACGTAGCAGTAGCGCATTTGGACAAAACGCGCTGCTACTACCTTCAGTAGTTGTAGCGCTTTACACGAAATTCGCTTCTACTAACTTCAGTATCTGTAGCGGTTTATGAAAAACGCGCTGCTACTACCTTCGCTACTGCCAGTTTTCCTTTTCCTTTATTTTATCCCACTTTTATTTCCCGAGGGCAGTGAACGAAGGGAGGGCGATATATATTGCATCATTTGATGGTTAAATATGTACGCAAAATAGGAACATATATATTACACATCATTGGACCCATGCATAATAATGGCTAAGTGTGTATACAAAATAGGAACATATATATATATATTACATCATTTGACCGATAACATAAGTTTCCTCACTGCTGACGTTTTCATTTTTGAGTCAGCTTCTTTCCCTTCTTGTTCGTCGAAGAATAATTGAGCCCCTCATTGTGACTTTGCCTTTTCCATGGAGTACGATTTTTCTTAGGTAATGTAGTATTGATTCTTCTTTTGACGTATACTTAATCATCATCATCATCTTCCCTCATTGGGTTGCCGTACTGATCATAGTCTTCCTCGTTGGCGACTCCATCCATTCCAATGATGTTCCTTTTGCCTCTCCTCGGGACAACACGGTTGGGATTGCCAGGGTCAGTTATGAAGAAGCATTGTGTCACGTGCTTAGCGTGTACCCATGGCTCGTTCTTTGCGATAGCGTTCACGGTAGCGCTCTTGGCGTTGGGTATAGTCATGGTAGTGAAAATCCAGCTTTCTCTTTCGACATTCTTAGCCCATCTGACACGAAACATCGTTGTGTTGTGCAGTCCAGAGTAGTCAAGCTCCCAGATATACTCGACCCTTCCATAAAATCATTCAGTTGCGCCGTTGTCGCTGCCAGTCATGCACTCCATCGTCACCCCTGAGTTCTGATCATCACTGTCCACATCTTTGGCCTCCGTGTAGAACGTGTATCCGTTGATATCATATGCCTGATAGGTTACGAGGTTGGGCGAGGGGCCATGTGCTAAGGCGTATATGAGCAATCCGTCCTTAGAGCCCTCCTCCGGAGGATTAGCATTAATATGCTCTTTGAACCAATGCAAGAAAGTGGAGTTGTGCTCTCTAGTAACTTTGGCGTCCGTCCTGCATACCCCCCAGTCACGATACTTCTTTGCGATAATTTCTTTGCGCTAGCCCCCGACGAAGGCTCCAAGATGAGATCTCGCGGGTACAGAAGGTTACGGCGGTGGAAATTGTGTTTTGTGGTGCTCCTAGATGTTTTCAGGGTCCGTAGGTGTATATAGGAGGAAGAAGTACATCGGTGGCCGCCCGAGGGGCGCATGAGACAGGGGGCGCGCCCTACAGGGGCGGCGGCCCCCTCTCTCATGGGGCCCTCGGAAGCTTCTTGACTTGCACTCCAAGCTCCCGGATCAGATTTGTTCCAAAAATCACGCTCCCGAAGGTTTCATTCCGTTTGGACTCCGTTTGATATTCCTTTTCTTCGAAATGCTGAAATAGGCAAAAAAAACAATATGGGATGGGCCTCCGGTCAGTAGGTTAGTCCCAAAAATGATATAAATATGTAAAATAAAGCCCATAAACATCCAAAAGGGGTAATGTAATAGCATGGAACAATCAAAAATTATAGATACATTGGAGACGTATCAACCGTCATGCCGGATACACCAATAATAATCCGGCCAGGCCGAACATAACCGACCAGACTCAGTCAGACTGCGTCGTGACATAGCCCGGCATAGAGGCGCCGCACACCCCCTCTGCTTCATCGATGAAGTACTGGATCATGAATTCCCAGAAGGGTTTAAACCCGTCAACATCGAATCATATGATGGCACAATAGACCCCGCGGTATGGATCGAAGATTCCCTTCTCCACATTCACATGGCTCGCGGTGATGATCTACATGCCATCAAGTATCTCCCCATTAAGCTTAAAGGACCAGCCAGACATTGGCTGAATAGCCTGCCGGCGAACTCCATCGGCAGTTGGGAAAATCTTGAGGAAGCATTCCTCGACAACTTCCAAGGCACTTACGTGCGACCACCGGATGCTGATGACTTCAGTCACATTACCCAATAGCCCGGAGAGTCAGTCCAGAAATTCTGGACTCAGTTCCTAACTAAAAAGGACCAAATTGTTGACTGTCCGGACGCTGAGGCCCTGGCGGCCTTCAAGCATAATATCCGTGACGAGTGGCTCACCCGACACCTCGGCCAAGAAAAACCGAAGTCCATGGCGGCCCTCACGACACTCATGACCCGCTTTTGCGCGGGCGAGGACAGCTGGCTGGCTCGCAGTGGCACCACGCCAAGAAACCCCGGCACTTCAGATGTCCGCGACAGTAACGGAAAGCCACGATGCAATAGACATAAGCGTCGGAATAATGGTGACAACGCTGAAGATACGGCAGTCAATGCCGGATTCAGCAACTCAAAATTCGGTCAGCGGAAAAAGCCGTTCAAAAGAAACAATCCGAGATCATGCAGTCTGGACCGCATACTCGACCGCTCGTGCCAGATTCACGGCACCCCCGACAGACCAGCCAATCACACTAAAAGAGATTGCTGGGTGTTCAAACAGGCCGGCAAGTTGAATGCCGAAAACAAGGACAAGGGGCGGCACAACAATGATGACGAGGAGCCCTGGTGTCCCAACACTGGGGGACAGAAGACATTCCCCCCCCCCCCAGGTGAAAACGGTAAACATGATCTATGCCACCCACATTGCCAAAAGGGAACGAATGCGTGCACTTAGGGATGTCTACGCGATGGAGCCAGTCGCCCCAAAGTTCAACCCATGGTCATCATGTCCGATCACCTTCGATCGTAGGGACCATCCTACCAGCATCCGTCATGGCGGCTCAGCCGCATTGGTCCTTGACCCAATTATCGACGGATTCCATCTCACGCGAGTCCTTATGGACGGTGGCAGTAGCCTGAACCTGCTCTATCAGGACACAGTGTGCAAAATGGACATCGGTCCCTCATGGATCAAACCCACCAAAACCACCTTTAAAGGTGTAATTCCAGGCATAGAGGCCCGTTGTATGGGCTCAATAACACTAGAAGTGGTCTTCGGATCTCTGGATAACTTCCGAAGCGAGGAATTCATCTTCAATATCGTCCCTTTCCGTAGTGGCTATCATGCACTACTTGGGAGAACTGCGTTCGCTCGATTCAATGCGGTACCTCACTATGCATACCTTAAGCTCAAGATGCCAGGACCTCGCGGGGTTATAACAATCAATGTAAACACAGACCGCTCCCTCCGTACGGAAGAACACACTGCGGCCCTCGCGGCAGAAGTACAAAGCAGCCTTCTTCGATAGACAACCCATTCGGCAATGACAACCCCGAACACCATCAAGTGAGTTCGGAGCACCCTACAACAGGATCGTCAGGCACGCCAAGAGCTCGATTAGCAATCCGGCCTCCGCCCCATCCCCATTCAGGCGACATTCGTGCCACGCGTACACAACTACGCACTCAAAATACCATGGGCATAGGTGGAGGCGAGTCGATGATGCAGCCCACAGTGCGGTTCAGCCGCCACGAGGCCCGCATACCCTTCTTATTTCTTTCTTTTAGGACCCTACTTCCGAGCAACCCCTTTAGAGAACTAGACCATCGAACTCGTCACAGGAGGGAACACCAAGGAGGCAAGAGGCTTTGCACACAAGGGAATGCCCAGGTGGTCTCTGTCAATTATCGTTATACCTGTTTTACATACCCGCATGCAGCCTGCCCTTGGATAGGACATGTCAAATAGTCCTATTTGTTTCTGCTTAATGCATTAATTTTACACATACGCCTTGCCGTATTATACAAATAACAACGGGAAATAGTATACAACGTCAGATTCTTATTGCTATCTTCATATTTTCCCTTGAATATTTATTTAATATTGCATCCGTACACCTTGGTACAATCAGTTTGCTAGGGGCTTCTTATTGAGCCCCATAATATGGCAAGAAAAGTCCGAACACTTTCGACAGTGTGGCACCCCTAACTTATAGCATTATATGCATCAGCTCTGAATCATGTCTTGGTCAATAGTTGGGTTAGTCCGGCTCCCTTGTTTTGGTACCTTACGTTCCGTTATATCGGCTAAGGTAGCGTAGGGAGAACTACTGCGATAGTGTCCCGGTTCTTCCGGACGAGCACCTCAGTAGAGAAAGCCGAAAACTGACTGTCATGATGCGGCGAGAGTTGGTCGCTATTCGAGAGGTACTAAATCCCTAAAGATTTTTTTCCGCTTAAGGCGAGGAATCGGCCTTGTTCGATTTAAGGCGTGTATAGCGCCCTAGTTCGGCCTTCCGAATACTAGGGGCTTCGCCAAAATTTAAAATTATAGACTTCTATGGCCAAGTGAGAGTTATAAAGCCGTATAGTCTGATTGCCTTGTTCGCTGCGCCAAACACCTCCTTAAAGGACCAAAAACTTGGATAAAGAGTGTTTGGGTTTTCCACGAACACCTCAATACTAGCTACACGGGGGCGGAAGCCGACGACTGGCCTACTTTCAGAATTTTATAAACGGCCGCACAGAAGGTAATATTTTAAATAAACAAAGCGTTATATAGTGCAAACAAACTCGTACTTATATTACAAAGACGACATGAGTACATTCACTCAAAGATCATGTTCTTGGTGCATTCATCGGCCACAAGGCGAGCGCCTTTCATAACGCCATCATAATATTTTTTGGGGTAGCGATGCTCCTTACCCTCCGGGGGTCCGTCCTTCACCAGCTTCTCAGCATCCAGTTTGGCCCAATGCATCTTCGTGCGGGCAAAGGCCCGGCGGGCACCCTCAATGCAGACGAATTGCTTGATAACCTCAAGCCGTAGACATGCATTTACCATCTGCTTTATAAGGTCACGCTAGCTGTCGGGAAGAGGCTCTCCAGGCCACATCCGAACTATCAAGCCCTTCATGGCCAGTTCGGCTGCCTTGCGAAGTTCGATCAATTGCTTCAGTTGGTCACTCAATGGCATCGGGTGTTCGGTTCCGGCATACTGGGACCAAAACAACTTCTCCGTTGAGCTCCCTTCTTCGTCACGGTAGAACTCCGTGGCATCCTATATGTTGCGTGGAAGATCTGCGAATGCCCCTGGAGAGCTCCGAATTCAGTTAAGTAAAAGAAAGGTCTCCTCCACATGCTTTCTCTGCATAATGAATGCCTTACCCGCTGCTATCTTCTTGGCCGCCTGGATTTCCTGGAGGGCCTTTTGGGATTCGGCCTTGGCATCTTTCACGCTCTCGAGGGCTTTGGCAAGCTCGGACGCTTGCATCTTGAAGTCAAGCTCCAAGGACTCGAACTTCTTGCCGAACTCCTGGAGCTCTTGCTGTACCTCCCCCACCCGAGCATCTTGCTTTTCACGCTCGGTGCACTCTGTGGCCGCCTTGGCTTTGGCCTCGGACAGCGCTTTCTTCAGGGCCGCCACTTTGGTCATAGCCCCTATTAAAAATCATGATGCTTTTTGTTAGCATAATCAGTTTTTCTCCTCTACATGACACACGGACGGGGTATAACTTACCTTTGTTCTCCTCGAGCTGCCTCTTCACGAGGCCGAACTCTTCTTCGGCCCGACCCAGGTCATGCCTGAGTCCGGCGACCTCAGCTGTGCATGCAGCGGTGGTCAGCAGTAACACCTGCTTATTAACATAGACAAGTACTGTCAGACTCCTGCGGATTAATAATTGACCCTCTGTTTGGCTTTTCTTTCCGAACACCAAACAGAGTATTAGGGGCTACTGTCTATCGGGTGATATTTTCCCACACTTTTTCATTACATACCTCAAAGCCTATTAGGAGGCTGGTGCAGGCTTCGGTCAATCCACCTTTGGCGGACTGGACCTTCTCAATCACCGTACTCATAAGAGTGCGGTGCTCTTCGTCAATGGAAGCGCCGCGAAGCACTTCTAGCAAATTATCCGATGCCTCCGGATGGGCGGAGGTTATCGGCATGGCCGGCTCGCTCTCCTTAGCGAGGGGCCGCCCACTTGAATCCGGGACATGTGGAGGCTCCGGTACAGTAACCGGCGAGGAGCCAGACTTGTTGTGGCTCTTGTCTGCATAATCCGTGGGGATCTTACCCCCCCCCCCATGTGCCCGACGTCTAGGATTTTGCCGTGGGGCATCTACAGAACCGTCACCCCCTGCTCTGGTATCCTTTGGGACAACACCTCGGTGTCGTCCGCAGGTCGTGGGGAGGTGGCCGTCGGGAGTGAATCCATCTCCAACTCACTCAAGGACCCATCCGAAGAGGATACCCCGAGATTAGACCCGGCCGGACTGCATACACGTGTTCGGCGTTATTACAAACTATGAAGTTAAAGTCGCACGGAAGGTATTACAGAGTATGGATACTTAGGACCTCGCCCGGGGCTTGCCCCTGGGCAGCCACTCCTCCTAGCTGTAGGCGGCCGTGGTGGAGTGATCCGGAAGGGATGCCTTTCCCTTCTTCGGCGTACTAGCCTCCCCCTGTGGGGAGGATTTCCTTTTCTTCTCCTCCCCAGTGCGGGGAGGGGGCATTTCTTCATGTTTCCCCCATCTCCATGGGAGGAAACTGCCTCGGCGTCCTCGTACGACGAGTCTATCATGGCCTTGCGCCGGAGACCTTTCCTGGTCCCCGTGGCCGCTTTCTTGGACCTTTCGGCCTTCCCGGATGGGGCGGCCTTCATCTTCTCCTCCCCTTCGTGGGAGCAGTGCGCCTCATCGTCTTCTGGCGAGGCGTCTGGTGCAACCTCGTGCCGGAGACCCTTCCTGGTCCCCGTGGCCTTCTTTTCGGCCTTCTTCTCCGGCACCTTGTAAGGCGTCGGAGCCAGCATCTCCGTCAGGAGTGTAGTCGCTGGATCTTCAAGTAGCGGAGCCGGACAGTCGATTCGCTTCGCCGTCTCCACGTAATCCTATTTTGTCAGTATGATGACTTAAAGTCCTCCCACGAACATGTTGGGAAAAATACACCTTGTGATACTTATAGGACTTACCGGATTGACAAGGCGCTTTGCGTTGAGTCCACGGTCCTCGGAAGTAGGGGGAGGAACTTCGCCGGTCTTGAACAGCACCTTCCAGACGTCCTTATGCATCGTGTTGAAGATCTTATGCAGCGTTCGGTGTTCGACCGGATCGAACTCCCACATATTGAATGCCCTTCTTTGACACGGGAGGATCCAGTGGATGCGCATGACCTGGACCACGTTGACAAGCTTGATCTTCTTGTCCCTCATACCTTTGATACAGGTCTTGAGTCCGGTCAGCTCCACAGGTTCGCCCTAGGCCAGGCCCTTCTTTTCCCAAGAGGTGAGCCGCGTGGGGATTCCAGATCGGAATTTGGGGGCCGTCACCCAATCGGCGTCGCGTGGCTCGGTGATGTAGAACCACCCTGATTGCCACCCTCTCACGGTCTCCACGAAGGAGCCGTCAAGCCATGTAGTGTTGGGCATCCTACCCACCATGGCGCCTCCGCACTCCACCTGCTGGCCGCTCACGATCTTCGGCTTCACACAGAAGATTTGCAGCCACAGGCCGAAGTGGGGCCTAATGCGGAGGAAGGCCTCCCACATGATGATGAGCGCCGAGATGTTGAGGACGAAATTTGGGGCCAGATCATGGAAATCTAGCCCATAGTAAAACATTAGCCCGCGAACGAACGGGTGAAGTGGAAATCCTAGTCCACGGACGAAATGAAAGAGGAACACTACTCTCTCCCGAGACTTTGGAGTGGGGGTGATCTGTCCCTCCGCTGGCAGCCTGTGTGTGATGTTTGCGGCCAGGTATCCGGCCGCCCAAAGCTTGGTAATGTCCTCCTCCGTGTCACGGAGCCATCCACATGCCCCCCGCTCCGGACATGCTGCGAATGGTCCTACGGAGAAGGTGAGAACTTGGGCGCCGGGGCTCGAGAGTGCGAGAATAGATGAGCAAAGGAGGAAGAAGGCATGGGTAAGAATGGGGGATCCTTGTCCCTTTATAGAGGCAGTGAAAACTATGCGCCTCTCCACTTTCCTGTTAAAATCGCTTATTTTCCAAGCGCCACGTTTAAAAAACACAGTTGGGTTACCCGTGCCCTTATTAATGAGAATCCCGTGACAAGGGGACACAATCTCTACTTCGACAAGACGTGTCGAGGAAACCACCTCGCAATATGTGCGGTGGAAGGCTGTGAGAAAACGACTCGAATGATGACTCGGCCATGGTGTGATGTCATGATGTTAGCAGATTTGATTTGTGAAATATTTATCTCTCTACGGTGGTATGTGAAATTTGTCTTGCAGAGCCGGACACGATCCTTGTGTTCGGAATTTATCTTGAAGTATTCGGAGATGGAACCCGCCTTGCAATGCCGAAGACAATCTGCGCGTCCGACTCATCGTCATTGAAGCCTGGTTCAGGGGCTACTGAGGGAGTCTTGGATTAGGGAGTGTCCAGATAGCCGGACTATGTACCTTGGCTGGACTGTTGGACTATGAAGATGCAAGATTGAAGACTTTGTCCCGTGTCCGGATGGGACTCTCCTTTGCATGGAAGGCAAGCTTGGCGATTCGGATGATAGATCTCTTTCTCTGTAACCGACCCTGTGTAACCCTAGCCCCCTCCGGTGTCTATATAAACTGGAGGGTTTAGTCCGTAGGACAACAACAATCATACCATAGGCTAGCTTCTAGGGTTTAGCCTCTATGATATCGTGGTAGATCAACTCTTGTAATATTCATATCATCAAGATCAATCAAGCAGGAAGTAGGGTATTACCTCCCTCGAGAGGGCCCGAACCTGGGTAAAACATCGTGTCCCCTACCTCCTGTTACCATCAGCCTTAGACGCACAGTTCGGGACCCCCTACCCGAGATCCACCGGTTTTGACACTGACAATACCCTCTAAAAGGAATCTAGAGCGGTATTTATAGAGAGACTCCGCCGCTGCATTGTCCCATCGAGGAGGCATCATCATCCTCCATCTACGGCATCACCATCCCATCTCCATCTATTCGTAATACATTAGTTTGTGTGGATCCATTTTTTGTATTACTTTACTACTTCATCCATATTCACCATGATTTCTTCTGTGATGCTTATGATCTGGATGTGCGAGTAATCTCCTTAGTTCTTGGGATATGGAGGAACCATAGTATATTCAGGTTTGAAAGTTGATAGGATTTGGCATCCCCTTTATATGTTTAAGTTAATGATCTTCTCCATGTTGGGTGAAGTCGACCATTCAACATATGCCTTCTTTGGACAAAAGGTCATTACTATTAGTGTGACGGGGGAATGCGGGGGTCGGTAGTGACAGTGCTCATCTCCCTCATTTCTGAATCATTGCAATAGGGGTTAAACGGAGACTACCTTAGTTGCGTCCACCGTTCAATAACTGTGGGGTGGAGATGAACGGTGATGGTGTATGTGACATGGGGTTGCAACATGTTTGCACGTACGTGTACCTAGCCCCGGCCACTTGTAGAAACATATAAAGTGGCTTAGTAATCCGAAACTTGAATTATGCTAGAGCATTTTGGTGGGTTTTTCTCACCCACCTTTGATAGATGCGAGGTTGGTTGTTTATGTTTATTCCCTAGATCTATTTTATCAAAATGAAATATCTCGTGAACCTTGCATCCAAATTTACAAACCATTTTCACTATTGCATTCCTCGTATCGACATATTCAAAATGTAGATCCCAAGTTGATAGGTTTCGATAAAAAAGTTCAAAAAATATTATGCCCCCAAACGTCAATCAACGTGTGCTCCCAAACTATACTATAATGTGCTCAATGAAGTAGCACATGCACCCATAGAGTGAAGCACAACCGTACTTCCACAAGGAAGCACACCTACACTTCCATAGGGAGAAGCACATTCCCACTTGAACTAACCTGTGCTCCGATGGATGAAGCACACATGTGCTTCCTTTGGGAGCACAACCGTGCTTCTCAAGTGAACCAACATGCGCTTCTGCGAGGTAAATCACATATAATATATACTCCTTGCAAGAGCACACATATGCTCCACATGGAAGCACAACAGTGCTCCATGCGAGGAGCAGACATATGTCCCGAGTGGGCACCACCAGTTGGTTAGTGGCAAAAGTTATATCTCGCCTCTTCGAAGACAGATATAGGCCTCGCCTACAAGTGATTGCTCCTGGGCGGTGGCTCGCTTTTTTTTTGTTTTCTGTTTTCTTAACACAGTACACACAAACGCACATACACTCATTCATATGAACGCGCGCGCACGCCTTAACCTCATAAGCACCTACGAGAGACTGAGCCAACACATCATCTTGAGATTGACGTCCGCACATATGCCTTCGTAGTCGACGGGAAGGTCTCCTTCCACTGAATGCATATCATCTTTTTTTGAGGGGTAAAGCATTTATTCAAAAGTCAAACAAAGACATGTCCAAAGCTTCCGAAAGTTTCATCTGCTCCTAAAAGAAACGCAACCCTAAATCTCATCTGCACACACATTGCAGATATTAAACAAAACCCGGAATGTCATCTGCAACAATCTGCAAGATACAATCTGGTGGCCCATCGAGCCACATTTTATTCATCTCAATGCTAACCCCCTCCTCTGCTACTCTGTGCACTGCACTGTTCGCTGTTCTTCTCACCCAACTCACCTTGTATTCTTGATGTGATCGTAGTAGCTCCTTCACTTTGTCGACGAGTGGTCCAACTTCCGATAGGTTCTTGCTATTGTCATTGAGCATCGTTGCCACCTCTTTGCTGTCAAGCTCTAGGTGAACCTTCTGAAATCCCTGTTGAATCGCCAATTGCACTACTTGCCGACTTTCCATCACTTCCAACTGATCGGGGTCAGAGATGCTTGGGAGGAACGCACACGCCCCTTATCTGAATGCACCAGCATGATCCCGTAGGACCACTCCTCCACCTCCCTTTGTTCACATCTTTATGGAAGCACCATCAGCATTTGCTTTAATCTAGCCCAGTTCTGGCGGCTTCCATTCCTCCACATGTTTCATAGTTGGGTTTCTAGGGCCTTTTGGGTGCACCTCTCGACATTCATTCATATGAGCACAAACCTTCATGGCTACTGCACGTACATCTGCAATTCGCTTTCCATCCCTAGTCTTATTCCTTGCAAGCCACATGCAATAGAGCACTTGGAACATTGTCTCCCGTTCGGAATCATTTGCATCGGCGATCCATTCATTTAGCCACGACGAGATAGCAGTAAAAGATCCATCCATCTCCAGGGGCATTACAACAGGAGCACCCAGCTCCTCTTTGAGTATTTGCCAGAAAAGTTTGGAGTGCTGGCAGCGCCAGAACGGGTGATAGATGGTCTCCTCCCTTCCACTTGCGGCACAAAAGACTCCGCCTTTAATCCTTCTCCGATATAGCTCTGCCCTGAATGCCAGCCCATTACACATCAGCCTCTAGGTATGTATCTTGGCCTTATTTGGTGCATCGGTACCCCAAAGCGCCAGCCATGTTTTATGTCTTCTGAGCATAGATGAGGTCTCCGGCCGTCCGGTTCTCATCGCCTTGCTACTCATCTTCAAATGGTATGCAAATTTTACAATGAACTGACCATTTTTTGCGAAGTTCCATGCAAGATAGTCGCTTGCACCCGGGCCGCCCTGCTTGATATCGCATGTGTCATCGGCTGTGAACATATCATCAATCTCCCTACATCCCAGCTATCGCCTTGTGCGTTGAGGAGGTCAGCCACTTTTGTCACCCCCTGCCTATACACTTGATCCCAAGGGCTTGAGGCTTCCTTGCATTGGAATCCAATTGTCGTGATGCACATTGATAGAAGTACCATCGCCAATCCTTCACACCACCCCTTCCCGCAGCAGGTCCCGTCCATGTAAGATGCTGCGAAAGTTGAAAGATGCTCCACTCGGGCACGTAGTTGACATAATTGATCCCTCATTGAAAAACCGTGCCTTGAGAACTCTTGCACACAAGGAGGAAGGGTTATGTAATATCCTCCAAGCTTGTTTTGCTAATAACGCTTGGTTAAAAGCCCCCTAAAACCCATCCCACCCTCTCTCTTAGCAGAGCACATCTTGTCCCAAGAGATCCAGTGCACTTATCTTTCACCATTTGCTGCACCCCACCAGAATTTAGAAGAAACTGATTTCAGGTTCCGGCATATCTTATTTGTGAGTTGAAAACAGCTCATGGTGTAAGTAGGAGTAGACTGAAGCCCTAACTTGATAAGAACCTCTCTTGCTGCCTTAAAATACCCTTGCCCCTTCCATCCTGAGACTTTGCCTATCGAGCTTTCCCTTACATACATGAAGGTGCCCTCTTTTGATCTACCAACCAGTGTTGGTAAACCAAGGTACCTTCCACTCAATGCCTCAGAGTTTATACAAATAGCTTGCTTGAGCCCGACCTTATCCTCTTCCTTGCATCCTTTCCCAAAAAATATTGCTGATTTCTCGAGGTTTACCTTATGCCCCGACGCCACTTCATAATTAGCGAGAATATTCTTTAGAGTTTGCATCGACTCATTTGAGACTTCCAAAAACACAATACTGTCATCGGTGAAAAGCAAGTGTGTGACACAGGGGCCAGTGCTTCCAAACGCCACCCCTTTAATTGAATTCTCTCTTCGAGCATGTTTTAACAACGCTGAAAAACCTTCAACACAAAACAAGAAGAGGTATGGGGATAGAGGGTCTCCTTGGCGGAGACCCCTAGATGGCACAAAACTGCGAGATAGGCCCCCATTTAACTTGATAGAAAATCGAGCATAAGTGATACACCTCATAACCATCGCAATCCATCCCTCGGCGAAACCAAACTTTCTCAACATTTGCTCTAGGAAAATCCACTCCACCCTGTCGTACGACTTCATCATGTCAAGCTTGACCGCACAAAGAGGGTTCTTTCGCTTCCTTGTCCTGATCGCATGGACACACTCATATGCAACAAGAACATTATCTGTGATCAAGCGTCCTGGCACAAATGCACTTTGCTCCTCGGAAATTAGCAGCGGCAAGATCACCTTGAGCCTATTCGCAAGAACCTTAGCAGCGATCTTGTATAGCACATTACACACATTGATCTTGTATAACGCATATGATCGGAAGGCCTAAAATACGAACATAATGCCAAGACTAGGACCTGAACTCTGGTGGGTTGATTCCACCACAAGAAACGTAACCATTTGAGCTACACTCAGTTCGCTTCTTCTGTTTTCTGTTAGACAAGCTAGTTTTATATGTACGTCCGCTCCTTTGTGCATGCTAACCGGCTCTATGTATGTGATTTTCTTTCTTACCTATGTACATCAATCTATTTCTTTTTTCTTTTTCTTTGTCCTGCTCTTTTTCCTTTTTTTGTTGCTTTTCTGCTATGTTCTTTTCTTTTACCTTATTCCTATTTTATTTTATTTTATTTTTAACTATTTTTCATCTGGTTCTTATTTTTTTCATAATTGTATAACAAAAAAATCAAAGTGTTTCAAAAATCGATCATTGTTTATTTAAGAAGAGCCATAGCGTATTTAACATTGCATGAGTATTTTTAAAAAGTTCATTTCTGCATTAAAATATATGTGTCATGTACTTTAAAAAGCTTGCTCATTTATTAAGAACACGTTCATAGTTTTTTTTTCATAAATTGATCCACCATGTATTAAAAATTATAAACCCTGCATCTAGGAGTTGTTCATCATGTAATCAAAATAGTTCGACATGTATCTAAAAAATTACAATGTGTACCTATGTTCATCGTGTAATTTGGAAAATTCATTGTGTTCTTTAAAGTTATTGCTTGAACATTTTTATATACACGCTTCAAAATTTTAACAGTTTTTCAGTTGCACAATGAATAATTTTAAATATACAGTGAACATTTTTTAAATACAAGGTGAACAACTTTTTAATATGCGACGACAATTTTTTTGCTACTGGATGAACATTCTTATAGATCTGTAGACACTTCTTTTAAATCTATGAACATTTTCAAATACAAGATGAACTTTTAAAAATACAACATGAACATTTCTATGTTTTTAATTAAATACACCTTGACATTTATTTCAAATACACGTTGATCGTTGTTCGACAACAAGTCTAACATTTTTCAGATTCACAATGAACATTTTTTGAATGCACGGTGAACATTTTCAAATACATGGTGGACATTTTATAAATACATGTCAAACATTTTTCTACATACGTTGTACATTTTTAAGATAGACTTTTAGAAGTTTTGTAATACATGCCCTTTTTTAAATACATTACGAACATTCTCCAAAATTCACAATGGACTATTTTAAACACCCGATATACATTTTTCTATTTTCAGTAAAATATTTTCCCCAAATACATTAGGTTATTTTTAAATATATATATCAAATAACATTTAATATAAGTCTTTTTATTTTTTAGAAAAGGTGCTCATCTATCCAATAAAAATTTGGAATGAAAAAGAAAAAAAGGAAATAACAACATATAAAGGGAAAACCGGTGTACTGTTTAGGCTACGTGGGAGCAAAAACGGTATCTTCTTTTTGGCGCCTTAAGCGCCGAGACCATAGCTGGTGCTCTCTCACGCGAGCCCAATAAAAAGGAGAAGGGCCGCTCGGGTCGCTCTTGGGTGGGTTCCTTCGTGCGATGCAGTCAGCCATTCAAGGTATGACTATTTTCCATAAATGCATCTGAAAATTTTATTTCATTTTGAAATTTTTTAATAAATTTGGAAAAAATTATGAATTTTGAGAAAAAAGTTTATGGATACAAAAAAAATCAAAAAAATTTACGGACTTGAAAAAAATCATCAGTTTTGATAAAAAGATCACAAAAATTGAACAAATTTCATAAATTATGGAAAAAAGTCCATGAACCTGAAAAAAGTACACATCTTTCTTAAGTTCACGAATTAAGAAAATGTTCACCAAATTTTTAAGAAATAAAATCACAGATATATAAAAAAGTTCACAAATTCAAAAAGAGTTCAACTGATTTTGCAAAAAAATTATGGATATGAAAAAAAGTTCATTAGTTTTGATAGAAAATAAATAAAAAAGAAAAGGAAAGCGAATAAAAACCATGTAGAAAACAAGAAAAAGAATTAAAAAATCCAATAAAAGATAAGCTGAACAAATAGTGAAAAACTACCCGAGAAGCTTCCCAGAACCGGCCTCGAAGCTTCTGTAGCTTCCCAAAACAAGCGAATAAACTACCGTTGAAATTTCTTAATGGGCCAGCACACACAACATCGATCGAGCGAGGGGGTGTGCGCACGGCTTATTGGTACGCCGTTAAACAGAGCAACATGCACCAAATACTATTCGCCGTGAAAGGCAATGGAGCTGGACGAGAAGAAAACATGAACAACCAGTTCCGTGGGCCAGCCCACAGAAAATAAGTAGACGCTAGACCTACATGCTCACTGAAATTGAAAGCAACTAACTTTTTTAGGGTAATTGCTAAATTTTATTGATCAAAAACCACATGAAGTGGGATACAAAAAAGATCATGGGGTTGAAACAAAACATGGCGCCCCTCGTCCAGAGAATTCAAAATTTTAGCTAGTCTATTTGCATCTATGTTCATTGCTCGGCCTTCCAAAATTAATTTGCAATTGATGTTTAATGCTCTATGCTTGATCTCCTTGGTAATGTGTCCATAGGTACTGTTCATTCCCTTCTCAATGTCGTTTATCACCAATTTCGAGTCGGGGGCAACAATAAAATCTTGAAGTAGCAAATCCTCAGCAAGATAGGCGATCGTTTCTAGCACTGCAACCTCCTTGACTCCATGGATGATCATGGCCGAACTGCCCAAGAAAAGACCCTCTGCATTTCTGCATACAAGTGCTGCAAAACCCCTCAAGCCGGAGCGAGCTAGGCTGGCATCTACATGAATCTTCACGTATCCCGGTGAGGGTGCCTTCGGTCTTGAATTAGTATTCATTGGCGTAGCTTGTTTCCTTGCTTTCTTCCAGGGAACTATCTCAAGCTCGGTTAGAAATCTATTTATGAAATGATGAGTGACCGAAGGGGTCTGGTAGATCTCCTCGTGAAAAACCTCTCCCCTTGCCCACCAAATCGCCCACAATGTCAGTGATAGCTTGAAAAATGATTCATGTGAGAGCGTGTCGATCATCGAGAACAACCATTGCCTTGCATTAGGTTTCGTTGTTTCGCACAAATTCCGCCAATTATCCATCAACTAGTGCCCAAACACACCATGCCATAATACAGACAAGAAGATGTGTTTTTTCTGTTCCATTTTTCTATTTGGCTTCTTTATTTTGTTCTCTTTAGTTTCTTATTCATTTTTACTTTTTATTATTTTTATATAAAATTATAAAATTTCTCAATTTGTTGGAACATAATTAAGAATTTTAAATGTTACAGAACCGGAAAATGTTAATGAACTATCAAAATAATTAGAGAAAAATATCCAAATTAAAAAACATACACGAATTTCAAAATGACAGTGAATTTGTATTTTTTTTGCAAACTAGAAAAATCCTTAATTTGACAAAGCTTTGTGAATTAAAAAATCATGGAATTCTAAAAAATGCCCGTGTATTTCAAAATTGCACCCAAATCAAAACATATTTTGAAATTTTAAAATGTTAGTATTAAAAAAAAATGATTGTGAACTAAAAGTTAAAAAGCAATTATGACTTCAAAAAATATTCATGAAATTAAAGAATCACAAATTTGGAAAATTAAATTTCAAATTTCAAATTTTTATTTCAAAGTGTTTATAAATTTCTAGAAATGTTCACAAATTAAACAATTATTCATAATTTTTTAATTTTTTATCTCTTTAGAAAATGTTTAAAATTCAAGAAGGGTTCATGTTTTCTGTAAAAAGTTAGGGAATTCAAAATATGTATTCACAAATTTAAAACTTTTTAGAAAATTCAAGAAACGTCCACGAATTTGAAAAAAAATGAGCGCTCATGAGTTTGAAAAATTGTTAACGAATTCCTATAATATTTCCGAATTGAGTTTTTTCCTGAATTTCATAAAATTATCATGAATTTAAAAATGGTAAAAGCAGAAAAAATAGAAAAATAAATAATTGAAAAAGAAAAGAGAAGAAAAAGACTGAAAATCAGTGAAAGAAAGAAACCTGTAAAACAGAAAGAAAGAAAACTGGAAAAAGAGAAAGGGATGTCGGCTCACGTATGGTTCTAAACCTTGAACCTTCCAAAAACCAGTGCAAAACGGAGGCTCAAAATGGGCTAGTCCACCTAGCTTGCTGGAGCTCCCTGACACGCGTTTCATGTTTATTTATCTCAACACGCGATAAATAGGTAAACTGGATCCACTGCAGTATTGGGACTAAAGATCTTCAAATTTGCTTCACCAAAAGTTTATGGCAAACGCTTAGCCTCAGCGTGCTGAAAATAGGCTCACGTCCATCGCCTCGCGCGCGCGATACCCATCTCGTGAGCCTCGCTCACCGCTCTATCCTCTCATTTTTATCCAACCGTCTCACCCCCTCTCTCCTTTCGCATCATGTATTGTGCATCTCATCCATGGTCGACCTCCATGACCGCCTAGTAACTCAGCCCTTCTTCACGCCTAGAAAAATCTATGTCTCTCTCCAACTTCCTGATCCCCATCTCGTAGAACTAATCCTCCAATGAGCTTCGCCATCGCATCCGGCGAACTCCTCAAACCACATCTGCTCCTATGTGGGTACCGAGTAGGATGTCGCACGTTTTGCTAGGTGATCCGCTCCACATCTATATAAGGTCATCATAAGTTGATGTAGCTTATCGGCTGTCAAGGTGGTGTAGGTCGCCATTTCATCTTGTGGCAGGAGCCATCGTGCAGTGGGCAGGTGTTGTAGGGGCGGGTCATTAGAGTTTCTACAACAAGATTCTATTGCAAAAGGGGGTTGGTGGCCATGTTGGGCCGTCGCCAGAGTTCATCGTACTACAAAGGGGACATCGCAACATGCACCATGTTGCAAAACTAGCCGAGGTTCCAAAAGGCACCAAGGGCGGCAAGGGAACACTACTCACACATCAACAGAAGGGCAGCAAGGTTGATGTAGAAGCCCTCCATGATCGATTCCCCCTTCTACAGAGTACCAAAAAAGGCCTACAGATGGGATCACGGAAGAACAGAATCTTGTGGCGGCGAAAAATTGTTTCGGAGTATCTCTCTATTGGCTTTGGGATTTATGTGAATTTATAGGCTTGGAATTAGGTCAAACAGAGTTGCATGGGGCCCACAAGCTCAGGTGGTGCCCCCTTGGGGGCACATCATGCAAGCTTGTGGCCCTTTCATATCTCTTCTTGCCTCCACCGAAGCTTATAGGGTCCCTTCTGGTCCAGAAAAAATCACTGTAAAGTTTCATTGTGTTTGGACTTTGTGTGGTATCAATTATCTGGAAAAAATGCAGAAAATAGGAAGTGGCCTGAGCACTGAGTTAATAGGTTAGTTCCCAAAATTAATATAAAATAGCATTATAAAGCATCCAAGATTGATAATATAATAACATGAAACAATAAAAAAAGTATAGATACGTCGAGATGTATCAACCCTCCACGCCGACCACTAAGGGAGCGTGGCAGCGCTACAGGATGTGTACCAGAGGCTGAACAAGGACATGGATATCCTCGGCCTGTAGCGGTTTGTTCCGTACAATGTCTTTGCAGAGGGGAAGCTGATCCACTTGACATTAATCTTCCAGCACTTCGCAGCGAGGTTTTGGGATTTCTGCTAGCAGGAGGAGGCCGAGCGGGAGTCGGAGGTGGACCGGGCCAAGCGAGCGGTGGCGCCCCGCCTCCATCCACAATGCTTCCCCACACTTCCGGTGGAGATTGAGCTAGAGGACCTCAACATGGAGGATCAGCGGAGGGCAGAGCGTGTGGTGGCTAGCGTAGTGGAGGCGTTGGTACAGCAGGAGAAGGAGAGCGACTTCTAGAACGCCCGAGTGAAAGTGCAACTATCCCTAGGTGGTTTTGGTAATTCCTAACAACATATAGCTCATCGAGCTAATACTATTCTAAGACAAATATTTCAGGAAAGCTCAATGAATGGCACGACATGGATGAGAAAAGTGGATCCCTCGAAATGCTAAGGATAAAAGGATTGGCTCAAGCTTCAAGCTCAAGACTCTACATTTTATATTTTAGTAATCCAAGATCACATTGAGTCTATAGGAAAAGCCAATACTATCAAGGAGGGATTAGGTGTTGCTTAATGAGGTTCTTGCTTCATAGTGCTTAGTGATATGCTCCAAAACCCTCAACTACTTTCCCACATCCACATATGACCTAAACCTAAAGTCCAACTCGGTTCCACCGATTCTTTCTATCCGGCGCCACCGAGTTCAGATGTCATAGCCACTGCCACAAACCCTAGGCAAATCGGTCTCACCGATAGGGATCCGGTCTCACCGAGATGGGATTGTAATCTCTCTGTTTCCCTTCGTAACGTTTAGGTCTCACTGAGATGAGCGATCGGTCCCACCGAGATTGCAATGTAAACTCTCTGTTTCCTTTTCGTAACATTTCGGTCTCACCAAAATGAGCGAACCGGTCCCATCGAGTTTACCTAACCAACTCTCTGGTTAGCTTATTACCGAAATCGGTCTCACCGAGTTTGTTTAATCGGTCTCACCGGGATTACGTTATGCCCTAACCCTAAACATATCGGTCCTACCGAGTTGCATGTCGGTCCCACCGAAAACCCTAACGGTCACTAGGTTTACTAAATCGGTCTGACCGAGTTTGTTGATTCGGTCCCACTGAGATTGGTAAATTGTGTGTAATGGTTAGATTTTGTGTGGAGGCTATATATACCCCTCCACCTCCTCTTCATTCGTGGAGAGAGCCATCAGAACAAACCTACACTTCCAACTTACCATTTCTGAGAGAGAACCACCTACTCATGTGTTGAGACCAAGATATTCCATTCCTACCATATGAATCTTGATCTCTAGCCTTCCCCAAGTTGCTTTCCACTCAAATATTCTTTACCAAATCCAAATCCTGTGAGAGAGAGTTGAGTGTTGGGGAGACTATCATTTGAAGCACAAGAGCAAGGAGTTCATCATCAACACACCATTTGTTACTTCTTGGAGAGTAGTGTCTCCTAGATTGGCTAGGTGTCACTTGGGAGCCTCCGACAAGATTGTGGAGTTGAACCAAGGAGTTTGTAAGGGCAAGGAGATTGCCTACTTCGTGAAGATCTACCCCTAGTGAGGCAAGTCCTTCGTGGGCGACGTCCATGGTGGGATAGACAAGGTTGCTTCTTCGTGGACCCTTCTTGGGTGGAGCCCTCCGTGGACTCGCGCATCCGTTACCCTTCGTGGGATGAAGTCTCCATCAACGTGGATGTACGATAGCACCACCTAGCGGAACCACGACTCAAAAATCACCGTGTCCTCAAATTGTGTTTGAAATCTCCAAACCCTTCCCTTTACATTCTTGCAAGCTGCATGCTTTATTTTCTGCTGCTCATATACTCTTTGCATGCTTGCTTGAATTGTGTTAAGATTGCTTGACTTGTGCTAAGTTTGCTAAAATCTGCCAAAGACTAAAATTGGGAAAATGTTAAGTTTTTATTTGGTCAAGTAGTCTAATCACCCCCCCCTCTAGACATACTTCAAGATCCTACAAGTGGTATCAGAGCTTTGGTCTCCATTTGCTTTGATTTCAATAGCTTTTGGTGGTCATAGCCTTGGTTTCACAACCTAGGAGAGTATGGCGTCTAGCGAGGGGAACTACCACCGTAGAGGTCCTTACTTTGATGGTACTAATTTTGCTAGTTGGAAGCATAAGATGAAAATGCATATTCTCGGACATAACCCCGCCATTTGGGCCATTATGTGTATTGGATTGCAAGGTGAATTCTTTGATGGGAGAGAACCCAAACCGTGAAGCTAGCGCGGAAGAGTTGAAGATGCTGCAATACAACGCTCAAGCTTGTGATATCCTCTTCAACGGATTGTGCCCCGAAGATTTCAACAAAATCAGCCGTCTTGAGAATGCAAAGGAAATTTGGGACACTTTGATCGATATGCATGAAGGTACCGACTCCGTCAAGGAATACAAATTGGATGTGCTTCAAAGTCAACTTGACAAGTTCAAGATGAAGGATGGTGAAGGCGTCGCTGAAATGTACTCTAGGCTTGCTCTCATCACAAATGAGATTGTTGGCTTAGGAAGTGAAGAGATGACTGACAAATTCATCATCAAGAAGATCCTAAGAGCCTTGGATGGAAAATATGATACCGTGTGCACATTGATCCAAATGATGCCCAACTACAAGAATCTCAAGCCAACGGAGGTCATCGGAAGAATTGTTGCTCATGAGGTGTCACTCGAGGATAAGGAGGAGCTGCACAACAAGTCAAGTGGTGCTTACAAAGCCTCATGTGAAGCTCCCACATCATCAAGTGAGAAACAAACCTTCAACGAAGAATTGATCCTAATGCTGAAGAACTTCAACAAATTCTACAAGAGTAGAAGCAAGGAAAGAAGTTCCAAGTCAAGGTCCTACAATGACAAAAGATCTTCCAGTCGAGAGCGAAATTGCTACAACTGTGGAAGACCCGAACACTATTCCAATGAGTGTACGGCTCCCTACAAAAGAAGAGTAGATTCACCTAAAAGGAGAAGTAGAAGAGAAGAATCACCACCAAGAGAGATAAGGAGTAGAGATGATCGTTATGAATGAAGAACATCCCGGAGAAGCAAGGATTTGGAAAGGAAGGACAAGTCATCAAGGAGCTACACAAAACGAAGACATCAAGCTCATGTTGGTGAATGGGTATCCGGTTCCGACTCTGAACATCACTCTGAGAGAAGCTATCACTCCGACTCCGAACATACTCAAGATGAAGGTGTTGCCGGTCTAGCACTTGTGTCAACCAACTGCCACGACATATTTGATTCACCAAATGAAGGACTTGGAAGATGCTTCATGGCTAAAGGCCCAAAGGTAACACACCCCGAGTATGTTGATTTCAATAGTGATGAAGATGACTTGCTAGGTGATGATGATTTACTTATTGACAACTCTAGTGATGAATACTATGATGAAACGTCAATTAATCATGCTAATCAAGATAAAACGAATGACGATGATAAGGAGAAGATTGAGCTCCTAACTAATGAACTAAACACTCTCAAGTTAGCTCATGAAACTATCTTAGGGGATCATCGAGAACTTTTAAGGACTCATGAGAAGTTACGCTTTGAAAAGCTCACCCTTGAGCAAGAGCATGAGTTCTTAAAGGCAATCAATGATGATCTTCGCAAGAAAAGTTCTTCTTACATTGCCAAGCGTTTACTCTTATCTACTTACATGCCTCAAGTCAAGTCTAGTAACAAAAACAAGAAGGATTCTCCCTCTAGTAGTAACAATCATCATGCTAAATCCAATATTGTTGCTTCTAGTAGTTCTCTTGATTCCACTAATGATTCTCTTAGCCAAGTTACACTTGAGCAAGAAAATAGTTTATTGAAGGGAATCATAGAGAAAGGTGTTTACAAGAGCCTTGCCGGGAGTAAGCAATTCGAGGAAATTGTACGCAAGCAAGGAAGGCACCGAAAGAACCAAGGTGTTGGTTTTGAACGAAAGTTCAATGCCAATGGAGTTGAGTGGGAAGAAGATCAATACCACAAGACGAAGTTTGTTCCTCAACAAGAGAAGTATGATCCTATTTCATCCAAAGGGACACAAGCTCAAGATGATCTTCCACCACAAGACCACAAGCAAAAAGGCAAGGATGAGCTTCAAGAGGAGATTGATGCATTTGAAGAAGCTCCCAATGCCTTGGTCAAGTGGATTCCCAAGACTACGTCAAGCTCTACTTCATCAAGTATGACTACAACTCCAAGGATTCCCATCAATATGGTGTGGATCCCGAAGAAGAAGAACTAGAGAGTACTTGAGGGTGACTCCGCCAGCATTCTTCACTCATACCATTTCGGCAAGGACAAGTGCAATCAACTTTCGCATCTTGCACTAGTTCAAGGAGTCACAAACCCTCTTGTTGGTAAGACAAGGGACAAGGTAACCTAATGATTTCATAGACATCATCTTGTGTGTGCATCACTCTATGTCTATGGATATACTTGTTTGTTCCTTGTGGGACTAACCCGTGTAGGTATTGAAAGTGCAACTCACTCCAAAGGATTGCTCCAAATGATCTACATCAACATTGAGCATCCACATCTTCAACACCTACATAAATTCATCATCGACAAAACCCAAGGTTAGTTCATCCGTCTAAAGGGGGTATCTCACATCTAGGGGGAGCTTTACTCTAAGAATTGAGATAAAGCAACTCTAATGGTGTGAACACATCAATGCATTATGTAAAACTGGTAACCCCACTTGAGCTTAAACGATGAGTATGACCTATGATCAAATGTTCTCATTTGACTCCTAAGTCAATATACTCATATATAGATGACCTAGTCATCGCCAATTGCTTGATAGATGCTAGAATTGGTTGTGCATGCTTTGCCACATATTTCATTTGTCATTTTATTGTGTGAGCATGTTGGTTGCATATTTTTCTCATTCGAGAACATCTACTTGTAGTTTTGCTTGTTTGGCTTCTTTTTTCTTTTGGCCAAGTGGATGGACAAGAATGCCTAAGAACCTTCTCCAGCTATCTATGCTTTTTCTTGTCTCAAACTCTATTCATGCTACATCACAAAAATTGATCAAGTCAGATTCGAACCACTCTGTGTGAGGAGCACTCGGAGTCCCTGATTCTTCATAGACTTAAACTTCCAAAACTTCTTTGTGCGTTTCGGTCTGGCCGATTCTTCCATTTCGGTCATACTGAGATCACTAAGTCAATCTAGGTTTTCAATCTCGCTGCAACCGATTTGAACATTTCGGTCTCACCGAGTTGCAGTAACTGCTTGCAGTAATGCATCTCGGTGCCACCGAGTTGTTCCACTCGGTCACACCGACAGGGTCGGCCTATATATACCCAAGGGCAAATTTTATGGAAATTTCTCCGAACAGTTTCGCCCGCGCTCAGCCCACTCTGCCTCTAGGCTCTCCGGATCGTTCTCCTCATCGCCAGCCGCCTCCCACCGCTGGTCTCCGCCGCCGTCAACAGGAATCTCCACCGCCGTTGCCGCCGTAGCGAGTCCATCGCCGAGCTAGGGTATGGACTTGATCACTGTGCTATCCCTATCTAATTCCTAGCACATTGTGTTCGTCATGAATCTTGCCACGATTGAAACTATCTCATCTAGTCAAAACTATCCGTAAATTAGGTTTGGATTGAAAATTTAGGGTTAGGCTTCCGTCGAAACCATCTCGGACCCACCGAGTTGTAGAACTCGGTACCACCGATTCGGCTAAGGCCATTGCACTTGTGATTCTCGGTCTGACCGAGAATTGCAAATCGGTGTGAGCGAGTTCAGAACTTTGTGAAACCCTAGCAGTCTCAGTGCCACCGAACTGTAACACCCCAAAAATTTAACCATGTTTTGAATTATTAAAATTTTGCCAGGAGTTTAAAATTTTTGCTTTCTGGATTTTTTTTTGATTTCAGAACCCCTTTTCTTTAATATTGAGGAGTTCTTACCCCAAGTCGAAACTTTCCAAAAATATTATTGGACTTGTATACTCTCTCAATAAAACAATTCTTAATCAGTGGTTTTATTTGCATAATTGTTTTTCCTGAGCTTTATTCTTTTAAAATGATTTTTCATAAGTTTTGGAGCCTCTTTTGCACTACAACCTATTTAAATACTTCTTTAAAACTTCAACCAAAATTAGGGGAGGTCAGTAGGAGTATATTATCCATCTTTATGCAAAAAACCAGTTATGTCCTTTGAAAAATTTGAGTGAATCAACCTCAGTTTCATTCTGGTCCAACTTGATGATTTGTACTGCAACCATATTTTAACTTGCTCCTTTACCCATGATTCTTTTACCTGCTTGTAGTCCTTCCTACAAAACCCTTAAGTCCAGGAGCATGAACCCATTGGAATATTTTTGGTCCATGAAATGATAGCCTTTAGGTTCTGTCCAGAATTGGTTTTCTCAAATTTTTGCACTAGCAAGTTTCTATGTTTGACAAACTAACCTAGCCACCATCACCTACACCTAAAGAGACTAGGATCTGGAGATTTTGGCCACTCCAAGAGCTGCCTAGATGTCCCTAACATTTTGTCAAACACCTTGAGTGCATGAGCAGTTTTGGCATGAGTTTTAGTTTACATTGTGGACTTGAACCTCTTATCAAACTAGCTTGTCCACTAAGCCTCTAGACTACCCTAGCCTAATCCTGTTAAACCCCAGCTCCACCCAAGCCCCCTAGCATGCTCTGGCATTTCGCCGAACACCTGGTGCGCGTGCTCTGGGCGCGCCCAGAGCGCATGTTTTGCACGCGCGTGCACCGAGCCGCCGCGTCTCACTGCCGCCTCCCCGTGCTCGTTCGGGCCACTCCCCTCTCGCAGCCAGCACGGGCGCCCCCTCCCTCACCGCAGAGCCATCCCTGGGGCCGCACAACACCACCGTCAGGTCGGCCATGGCGGCTAGCGGCCGGCCACAGTGGGCCTCTGCCACGGACAGCGCCGCCCGAGCCACACCAGCGCGCCAGCTCGCTCATGGAACAGCCCGATCTCATCAACAAGCTTGTCCGCTAGCGCCCGTCGCCGCCACGTCGCCCTGCCGCAACAGAAGTGGTCGGCCGGCGATCTTATCCCCAGCAGCGGCGGAACTGACCTAGCTACACTATAAATGGTGACACCAAGCTCTTCCTAGACCCCAGGCAGCCTCAAGCCATCCTCCTAGAGCTCCCCCGGCTCGCAATCGACCAGGGGAGGCCGTCTTCCCCGTCTCCGGCCAGGTCGGCCACCGCCGCTTTCCGGCCCCATTCATTGCAACCAGGCCCCCTCCCGTCCATCCAACGCCACCACCCGACTCCCCTTCGTCTTGCGAAGCCGCCCAAACCCCCAGCTGCGATGGAGAGCCACCGTAGCCCCAAACCCCCAATTCACCCGTAGCCTCCATCCACCGCGAAGCTCATCGCCGGCGACTCCCTCTGTCCCCACCAGCCTAGCGACCACCGGGAGGACCGCCCTGGACTGGCGGATCCATCCCCGCCCTCGGAGTCCCGCGAGGAGCCGCCAATCGCCAGCGGCAATCGCCGGAGTCCCGCATCCGCTTGGGCAGAGGAAGAGGAGGGAAAGACGACTGGTCAAACCTGACCAGTGGGCCCCCTGGACCCACTATCAGTGACCACAAGCCAGTCCATGCTGGATAAGTGGAAACGTAAAACTAGAGTACACCTTCGACGTGTTCAGTTTCGAATCGTTTTTCTTTTTCTGTTTTAATTTTAGATAACAGAATTTGACCAAATCTTTGACTGGCTATAACTTTTTAAATATAACTCCAAATGAGTTGATTATTTTTCCTACCTCCCTCAAATATTGTCTAGTTTATTTTTAGATTTATTTGAAAAAAATTCAGAAAAACTTTTTGTACTATTTTGGAAATTATGTTTTAATTCAATATTTTCAAAAATAGGATTTTTGGAGAGAGAAGAAAACTTTCAAAAGTTTTGGATTTGCACCCTGCCTCCCCAATACTTGAAGGCAAGCATTCTGAACCCTAGCATAATATTGTGTGTTATTTGACACAATTATAACACCACCTTAATACGTAGAACTCGTTATTTTATGTGGTGATACAATCTTTTGCATGAATGCATATTGGAGATTTCCTTGCTGTTGGAAATGGTCATGCTTGTGACAGTAATCATCCTCGTATGCTTTTCGTGCCTGCCGCAAGGAAGCCGGGAAAGTCTCTGTCTTGGGTAGACCTAAGCTTGTTCCTAGTTACTCGTCGAGACAAGTGTGTCCGGTATGGCATGATGGGGTATGATGAGTGGTGATTCTGTCTGTTGGATGAAATATATTCATTATGCTAATCATGCAGGGAATACTTAAACCTCCTGAGTCGACCATAGATCGAGTCTTGTTCCAGTAACCCCCATACTTGTTTCGTACTACCACTTGTCCCTACAGCAAGTAGGGTATGGTTCAGTAAGTTGTCAACCCCTTTCTAGCACACACCGTACAGAGAGGCCATGGTGGAAGATACCGGCTGCATCCGATAGGTATGCCACCTAGTCCGGGGGCATGGGTGTTTCGGTTGTCGCCGAGGGGGTAGCTCTCCCAGTTTGCGCGCGGTATAAATTTTGTGGTCCCATGCTAATCGAGGTTGTAGCCTCCCCGCTTAAAGTTTTACTTAACTAGTGTCGTGGGTGATTCCAGACACCGTTAAGTCAGGCTGGTGTGTGCGATCAGGTGTGTTTTCAATTAAAAGACCGTAGGCGGAATTAGTCCCGATGGACTAATGGAATCCGTTACTCGTGGGTAAAGAGTACACCCTCTGTAGAGATTAAATCTATTCGAATAGCCCTGTCCATGGTTAAGGACTACAGTCTGGGATGGGTCAAGTGTCGGTCTTAGTGTTGGTCTTCGGAGGAGAAACTACTAAACCAGAACATGGATCATGACGTGTCACTTATGATGATTATGATTATTATTATTATGGACTAACCCCTTTATATTATTTGAAGTATTGAGTATCCCTGGGACGGTTCTACCTCCTGGATATTCACTGTGATTGTTTTTCTTATAAGCCCTTTATGTGGTGTCGCTCAGACGCCCGACTGTGGCATGCTATTATTTATTTACCTTATAAGCCCTTTATGTGGTGTCGCTCAGACGCCCGACTGAGGCATGCTCGTTATTTAATATCCTTTCGAGGCTTCGCTTCAGACACCCGATCGATGCATTTTATTACTACTCGGTTATTACATATTCATGTTGCATATAAATAACCTACTTGCATGCATTAGGGATTCTATTTTATGACTGACGTTGTGATCATAAAATATTTTAGAGTATGATTTGTTATATTATGCCCGTGTTCATAATGTTTGCGAGTACATTCAAAGTACTCACTGGCTTGTCCCTGGCTATTGTCTTGGCCAGATTTTCTTGCTTGGAGAGGAGCGTTGCGATATCAGCCCCGGAACCCACGTAATGGTGACAACAGCCTCGCGAAGATAGGAGTTAACATGGTCAGCTGTTCCTGTGGGAAATGGAGTCCCATAGACGTTGATGAACCACAGACCGCTTCCGCCACCAATCACTAGCAACCTTATGTTGTACTCATAGGCCAGAATGGTCTTGTACTACATATTATGTATTTTTGCTTGGAGTTTCTGTATCAAGTTGGTGCCTCATCAGCTAATAGTAATCCTGGGGCTGGTGAGCACAAAGGCCATTTTCTGAGAAATTAATACCCGGAAAACCAGTCGTGACACGAACTATGACTCGGTCTGACCGAGTTCACTAGTTTAGGTTCCTAAAGCTGCTTCGGTATCACCGAGTTCACAAATCGGTTGATCCAAAATGCTTTCTGTGGAAAACTAAAACTAAGTTTTTAACTTAATCTTTTGGAAAAACCTCTGTATTTTGTGATGCTTATCCTCTCTATCTCATCTACATCTATTCACAGGGTCAGCAGTCAGTGTTTGCAACCTGTCTGATCAAAGTGACAACCAGAAGTAGCTGAAAAGAAGAGGAAGGAAAGGGTCAAGAAGACCATGGCCAGGGTTGTTGGGAAGCCTTCCATGATGGAAGAGGAAGAAGAAGAGGCTGCTGCTCCAGCTCCCAAAGCTCAGAAGCTCATGGGAGATGCCATCAGGTCAGAGGCTGCTTCATCAAAGCCCAAAGAAGCACCTAAGGCTGCTTCCAAGCCCAAGTCTGCACCAAAGAGGGATACCAGGAACATCCCAGCTACTGAAAAGAACAAGGCCCCAGTGCCTGAAGTTATTGCAGAAGAAGAAGCAGATGAAGAGCATGTTGTGAGAAAGTTGAAGCCTAAAATTCCAGATCATAACGATGCTCATCCTGTTGCTGAGAACATGAAGGTGAGAAAGGATGCAGGACTCAGAAAGTGGAGGTTGACTGATCCTTATGTAGTCAGGAGGAGAATTGCTATGTACTACAGGTTCCATACAAAGGAACAACAGGACTTCTATGAGACTGTGCTGCTGGACAAGAAACCAATAGTTTGTGATATGAGATGGGTAGATTGGAAATACATCAAGGAGAATGAGGAACACTTTCCAAGAGTGTTTGACAGTTTCAAGGGTTGTGGAGTGGATAACTTTGTTGGGCAGAAGCTCACAAAGTGGAATGATGAGCTCATAATGCAATTCTACTCCACAACACACTTCTATCCAGATGACAGAATAGTTTGGATATCTGAAGGTACAAGGTACCAGTCTACTATTGAAGAATGGGCCAATCTGATCAATGCACCAAAGGAGAAAGAGGATGACCTGGATGTCTATGCCAAGAAGAAGATGGATCACTACACTATGGCACACATGTACAAGGAGATCCCAGATGATGCTGTTGAAACTCACAAGTTTGGATCTGTACATTTCCTTCTGTCAGGACTGCCAACCATCAACTGGATCCCCAGGCACACACTCTTGCCCAAGTCAGGTGATCATAACATGATCATAGGCCATGCTATCAATCTGCTACACTATTTGATGTGCCTCAAAAGTTCAAGGTCATGAGCCTCATTGTTGAAACTATCAAGAGGACAGCTGCAGACCAGAAGAGAAGTTGTGGGTATGCCCCACAGATCCAGGAGCTGGTTAACTCCAAGATGGGCACTGGCACTTACTTGTTGGACAAGGAACACATGCTTATCTATCCAGACTTTGAGGACAACCAAGTGGTTATGGATGAAAATGAACCATCTTCAGTGCAAGCACAAGCAAAGAAGGAGAAGGCAAGGACTGAGAAGGCTGCCAAGATGCCAACAATTGATGAGGCATCTGAGTACTTACTGAAGAGCAAACAAGACCAGCTTGGTTACTTGATAGCATCCACTCTAAGGTTTGAGAAAGGGTTGGCCACCCTGACTCAAAACCAGAAGAGCCTGGAGAGGATCATGGAGCAGAAGTTCTATGACTTAGATGTGAAAGTAACCGAGATCCAGTCTGTTGTTGAGCAACTCCAAGATGACATGCAGGAGAGGAAGGGCAAGACAACCACTGAGGCATTTTCTAGAGTGCCTAGAGCTCAAAGATCAGCTGTTGTGCCTGGGACAGACACAAGAGCAGCATCATTTGCACCTGCTACAGCTTTAGAGCCACCAGCTCCAGCATCTACTCCACAAGCTCCAACTTCATCAACTGATGCCTTCGTCCTTGGAGTCATATCTACACCACCACATCAAGACCAAGCCTGAGAGACGCCATAGTACTATGCATTTTCTAGGAACTTTTTGGTAACTTGTTGCCAAAGGGGGGAGAAAAATGTATAGATCATAGGCCTCGAGAGAGAGAGAGAGAGTTTGCTGTTGTTCTCTCTTGTCTTTGTGGTTGAACTTTATTTGCTTTTGCTTGCTTGAGATACTTTATTGCCTGTGTGATACAATGATGATCATGTGTTTGACCATATGCTAGATTAATGCTTGTTGAATGACATTATCCTTTTAATATCTATATGATCATTCACTTTGCTTGGTGATGAGTGCATGTATTTTGAATATTATCATGTTTGAGCGCTCCACCAAGATGTATGTGACATGGGAGAGTAAATCATGAACCTAAATCTATGTGCATTTGCAGTCCAAAGCAAATCTTAAACTATGCACAAATTTAGGGGGAGCTCTCACATTTCACATACTTCTCAAAGCGACGATGTTTTTCAATCTTATTATCTTTTGTCGAAGCTTTGATCTATATGTTGTCATCAATTACCAAAAAGGGGGAGATTGAAAGTGCAACTATCCCTGGGTGGTTTTGGTAATTCCTAACAACATATAGCTCATTGAGCTAATACTATTCCAAGAAAAATATTTAAGGAAAGCTCAATGAATGGCATGGCATGGATGAGAAAAGTGGATCCCTCAAAATGCTAAGGATAAAAGGATTGGCTCAAGCTTCAAGCTCAAGACTCTACATTTTATATTTTAGTGATCCAAGATCACATTGAGTCTATAGGAAAAGCCAATACTATCAAGGAGGGATGAGGTGTTGCTTAACGGGGTTCTTGCTTCATAGTGCTTAGTGATATGATCCAAAAGCCTCAACTACTTTCCCACATCCACATATGACGTAAACCTAAAGTCCAACTCGGCCCCACCGGTTCTTTCTATCCGGCGCCACCGAGTTCAGATGTCATAGCCACTGCCACAAACCCTAGGCAAATCAGTATCACCGATAGGGATCTCGGTTTCACCAAGATGGGATTGTAATCTCTCTGTTTCCCTTCGTAACGTTTTGGTCTCACCGAGGTGAGCAATCGGTCCCACCGAGATTGCAATGTAAACTCTCTGTTTCCTTCTCGTAACATTTCGGTCTCACCGAAATGAGTGAACCGGTCCCACCGAGTTTACCTGACCAACTCTCTGGTTAGCTTATTACCAAAATCGGTCTCACCGAGTTTGTGTAATCGGTCTCACCGAGGTTACGTTATGCCCTAACCCTAACCATATCGGTCCTACCGAGTTGCATGTCGGTCCCACCGAAAACCCTAACGGTCACTAGGTTTACTAAATCGGTCTGACCGAGTTTATTCATTCGGTCCCACCGAGATTGGTAAATTGTGTGTAACGGTTAGATTTTGTGTGGAGGCTATATATACCCCTCCACCTCCTCTTCATTCGTGGAGAGAGCCATCCGAACAAACCTACACTTCCAACTTCCCATTTCTGAGAGAGAACCACCTACTCATGTGTTGAGACCAAGATATTCCATTCCTACCATATGAATCTTGATCTCTAGCCTACCCCAAGTTTCTTTCCACTCAAATCTTCTTTCCACCAAATCCAAATCCTGTAAGAGAGAGTTGAGTGTTGGGGAGACTATCATTTGAAGCACAAGAGCAAGGAGTTCATCATCAACACACCATTTGTTACTTCTTGGAGAGTGGTGTCTCCTAGATTGGCTAGGTGTCAGTTGGGAGCCTCCGACAAGATTGTGGAGTTGAACAAAGGAGTTTGTATGGGCAAGGAGATCGCCTACTTCATGAAGATCTACCGCTAGTGAGGCAAGTCCTTCGTGGGCGACGGCCATGGTGGGATAGACAAGGTTGCTTCTTCGTGGACCCTTCTTGGGTGGAGCCCTCTGTGGACTCGCGTAGCCGTTACTCTTCGCGGGTTGAAGTCTCCATCAACGTGGATGTATGATAGCACCACCTATCGGAACCACGGCTCAAAAATCACCGTGTCTCCAAATTGCGTTTGAAATCTCCAAACCCTTCCATTTACATTCTTGCAAGTTGCATGCTTTATTTTCTGCTGCTCATATACTCTTTGCATGCTTGCTTGAATTGTGTTAAGATTGCTTGACTTGTGCTAAGTTTGCTAAAATCTGCCAAAGACTAAAATTGGGAAAAGGTTAAGTTTTTATTTGGTCAAGTAGTCTAATCACCCCCCTCTAGACATACTTCAAGATCCTACACTGAGGTCTTCTCCTGCCTTGGTTCCCTCCATCGCCGTCATCTTCTTTGTTTATATCTTCGTGTACTAGGTCGCCCCCTAGTATCTGTGAGGGGGGAGAACAAGAATAGGCACGGGGTGCTGTTAGCCGTGGGCCAAACGCAATTGGTTGTAAGAGCCGACCGACTTTTTTAAGCTATGTAATTTATGCTAAGTACTCTTTGTGCCACCCTTCTCTTTTCCAAACGGTTTTTTGTTTTTGAATTTTCATGCCTTTTATCGATCAGATTACACCCGGTTGTGTGATGCTTCATTGGTAGTGTGATAGGATTTTTGCCTAAACCGCAGCCGCATGGTCCACACCTTCTTGGGTATTCACATATTTTAGAACAATTGCAACCATGCGAGCGTTGCGGGAGAACTGAATTACGCCCTTGCCGGTGTACTGAGTGTTCAAAAAATGCTTCTTCACAAATAGGCTAAACAAATGGAAACTTTCAAAAAAAAACGTCCTAGAGTCGGGCCAAACCAGACCTTAGAATCAAGAAACGTCTATTTATCATGTAAGTTCGGTTCGGCCCTGCACGAATGTATGGGGTGGGGCCTTTCGCTTCCCGGAGCCTGTCCTGAAGGAGTACTTTGTTGCCTTAATTTTTTTGAGAAAAAGGCACAAAGCTTTGGATATGTTGTGCGTCCACAACATACCCATTAGTCATATAGGTAATTCTATGTAGAATGCAATGTAATGTAAAGCACGAACATGATTAGATTTAGCATGATAATTCACATAACATTGCGGAGCACTTGAGTCTAGTTATTTGCTTTTTACATGGGTTTTGCCGGCTAGAGCGGATCCAACAACCATGATACTTGCTAACTGGAACGGATCCAATTAGGGTCCTAAGGGTAGAACTTGTGAAGATGGTACTTCTACAGATTTTCAGTGTTGCATGAATTTTGCATAGGTTTCCCATCTTCTGTTTCTAGCCGGACAACGCCAGGCCTAGTAACTTGAACCACCCTAAAAGGACCTTCCTAGTTTGGTGTCAGCTTGTTTTGTTCCTTTGCGGACTGAATCTGGTGAACGACTAGGTTGCCTTCCTTGAATCCTTGGGAACGGATATTGTGGCTACGGTAGCAATGTAAACCCCTGCTGATAACGTGCTGCACGTATACTTGCCTAGGATCGTTTCTCCTCAAGTAATTCGACATCATCATGTCTTCTTTGCTCTTGATTTTCTTCATAATAAGCTCTCACTTGAGGTGATCCGTACACGAGTTCCGTGGGGAGTACCGCTTCGGCTCCGTAGACAAGAGAAAAGGGGATTGCTCCTGTTGCTTGGCTTGGTATTGTTCTGAGTGACCAAACAATAACAGGAACTTCATCAGCCCAGTGTCTACCACATTTTTTCAGCATCTCAAAATTACGGGTTCTGAGCCAACATTATCCCTTTCTGCTTTCCCATTGATCCTAGGGTGAGCAACTGATGCATAGCAAATCCACATACCAATTTGCTTACAATACGCCATGAAGGTGCCACTCGTGAACTGGGTACTGTTGTCGGTGATGATGCGGTTACGCACATCAAATTGGCGGACCAGTCCCCTAAAAGAACTTTATTGCGAAGTAAGCAATGACTTTCCTTACAGGGTTGACCTGAGGCCACTTCAAGAACTTGTTAATGGCAACGTATAAGTACTCAGAGCCCCCAGTTGCATGGGGAAAAGGCCTTAGGATGTCCAATCCCAATAACACGAATGACCACGAGAGAGGAATCATTTGCAAAGCCTGCGCTGGTTGATGGATTTCTTTGGAGTGAAACTAGCATGTGTTGCAGTTATGCACTAGCTCCCCTGCATCCATTAAGGCTGTAGGCCAGTAGAATCCTTGACGGAATGCGTTGCCTACAAGTGACCGTGACCCAAAATGTGTCCTGAACACTCCTTCATGAATGTCTTGCAAGAGAGCTTGCCCTTGTTCCTTGGGTATGCACAAAAGTTTCACTCCATTTGGACGTCGTTGATAGAGGTCTCCATCCATGAAGACGTACATGTTGGCTTGATGAGCTACCCTTTCAGAGTCTTCACGATTATTAGGTAACTCATCTCCCCAGAGATAATGAGCGATCCTTGCTGCCTACTGTGGGATGTGTGCTTCGGTGGCACACACAACAGTGTTGGCTGAAGTCGCATCTCTAGGAACATCAGGAGGAATCTCACCCGGGAAGGAACCCTTCCCAATTGTGATCACTGGCTTCTTGCTTTTTCGGGCAGAGGGGAGCACGGATGATCGAGCTGCCAGCTTTGATAGTTCATCTGCAGCAAAACGTTTTGAGTACGAGGTATGTGCTCCATGCGCATACCATCAAAATGGCTTTCCATTTTCCTCACTTCATCTACGTATATTTCCATCTACAGGCATTGATAATACTTGTTAACTTGCCTTACGATCAACTGAGAGTCGCCTCTAACTACTAACTTGTTGATGCCCAATCCGAGTGCTTCTCTTAAACCGACAAGCAAACATTCAAGCTCTGCAGCATTGGTGGTTGCCTTGGGGCCATTATAGAACATCTGGGTAACGTACTTGAGGTGCTCTCCAATTGGGGAGACTAGCACAATGCCAGCTCCTGCTCCTTTTGGTGAGAACGAACCATCGAAGTACATTACCCTTGCATCCCGATATTTCTCCCCAGGAAGGGAAGTGGGCTCAGGATCTTCAAGGGGGGGTGGAGGTCCATTCAGTAATGAACTCTGGTATCGCTCTAATTTTGATGACATTGGTTCTCTTGAACTTGGTGTCAAAATATGACAGCTCCAGAGACCATTCAACAATACGACCCATCGTCGTTCTATTGTGGAGGATACGTCTGAGCGGGAAGGAGGTTACCAAAATGATCGGGTGTGCTTGGAAGAAATGCTTGAGTTTTCGAGAAGCAATTAGGACACCCAGAAGGACCTTCTGAATGGTCGGGTACCTTGTAGCCGCGCCTTGCAATAGGGAGCTAACGTAGTACATCGAACACTCTACTAACTTCTTCCTACAGGATGTGCATTGCTTCTGCTCACTTGATGCCGATGCCTCTGGTTGGTCAGGGTTTGGTTCTTCAGTTAAGGTACCATCTTGTTCTCGCTCCGATACGTCCCCAACATATCTATAATTTTTTATTGTTTCATGCTATTATATTATATGTTTTGGATGTTTTATATGCATTAATATACTATTTCATATCATTTTTGGGACTAACATATTAACCTAGTGCCCGGTGCCAGTTGCTGTTTTCCCTTGTTTTTGGCTTTTTCAGAAAGGAATATCAAACAGAGTCCAACCAGAGTAAAACTTCCACGACGATTTTTCTTGGACCAGGAGACACCCGTAGGACTTGGAGAGGGGGGTAGAAGATTCCCGAGGAGGCTACAAGCCTGCAGGGTGCGCCACAGGAGGGGGGCGTTCCCTGGCTTGTGGGCCCCTCAGAGGTCTCCTAACCCTAATTCTTGCTTTATAAATTCCCAAATATTCCCAAACCACTAGAAGCGTCCACCAAAATACTTTTCTACCGCCGCAAGCCTCTGACCTCGTGAGATCTCATCTTGGGACCTTTTCCGGCGATCTACTTGACGGGGATTCGATCATGGAGGACCTCTACATCAACTCTATCGCCCTACCAATGATGCGTGAGTAGTTTACCATGGATCTACGGGTCCGGTTGGGGATATAACTCCAAGGTATGACCCGCCCAGGAGGGGCCGAGTTACACCAATGGCAGTTTAACATGAAGAAGGTCCAAAGAGGTCCAAGGAGAAGTATGAAGACGGCGGCTCATAGAGGCCTGGCGAAGGACCAAGACCGGGGCCTGTAAACCGCCGAAGGAAGACTTGCTCCATAAGGCATAATTAGTTAGAAACCGAGCCGGTCATGTTGTGTGAGCCAGCCAGGGCTCTGTAAGCCTTTGGGTCTCTGCCCGTGTATATAAAGGTGAGACCCGGCGGCGGGTTAACTCAAGAAAGAAGTAATCGAGAACTAGGTCAAGCGTATTCGCTCCCTTTTTTCGAAACTCAAGAAATACAACTAAAAGCAAGAAGTAGGCTTTTACCTTCGTTGAGAGGGGCCGAACCTGGGTAAAAACTCCTTGTGTCCTTTTTCCTATTCAACACCTTCAAGCTAACCTAGTCATGATGGCTCCACACCTAAGTCCTTTCACTATGGCATCTGCCGTGAAAAATCCATGACAGTTGGCCCCCACCATGGGGCCAGAGCACGGTGGTTTCAAGTTCTTGAAGGGAAGCTTCTCAGGAATCAAGGGATATGTCATGGGCTGGATGACCAAGAGCTGCCGCCGCAAGATCTACATCAATGATTTTGGCTGGGGTCCCGCGGCCGATTCAATCAAGTATGGGTATCGGGTCCCCTTCGGCAGAATTCAAGTCTTCACCGACAAGATTGGTGAGTCAGATCCTGAGCCGGTCACCTGCACCAACACTGTCGAGACGGCTCAGCGCGCGAGACACGCCAAGGTTCAACCCGCCCGGAAGTGTACTTTTGTCAGTTTTATCCATGGGGCTGATCTTGAGGAGGGCTCTGTGTCTGGTGGAGAAACAACCATCTATTCAGGTGATGAATCTTCAACCGACGAGACCGGATTAATCTATTGACTGCAAGATGGCAGGGATTGGGGGCTATTCCGATGGCGACAGTATTTCGGATGCCTATGAGACGCCGACCAGGGCTGCTATCTTCATGGCCAGTACACAACAAATGTTGAATTCATCAACTGCTGCGGCTATGACCTCTAGTTCAACGGCTATTGCGACGGCCGGGGCAAGCGGCCCTGTGCGGACACCAGCTCAGGTCTTATCCGAGCTCTTGGATGCTTTGGCAACTCTGTTAGCTGCAAAGGTAACCCCGGTGACTGAAGCACATCATAAGGTGGAAGTTGCGAAACTGCGGGATGAGGTAGCTCAGGCTAAGGAGGAGCTTAATGCTAAGAATGCTAAGATGGCAACAGAGCGAGCTGCTTTGGAGGCTGAGTCACAATGAGTACACGCCAAGGCCTTTCATCTAAGTCTGGACCAGAACGCGTCAAACATTGTCCTACGGAGGAGGCACTAGAGCCGCTTGCCTCCGTAGTTTGAGGGGAGGAATCTCTTCACTACGCCCAGCGCAGGGCCAAGTAACCCGCCCGGTGTGCCCCGGGTCGCTGAGGCGCCTGTGACCAGAGCAGCGGCTCAGCCCCGCACAACAGACCCACCCCGTGTAGACTTAACCCCGCCCCAGCAAGTATCAACACCTCCGGGTCATTACTCTAACCCGCTGGATAACATGATTGCTGCGGTTTCACGGCTGGCGGCTCTTCCCATTGAAGGTGAGTCTCCTGTTGTGATAGAGGCCTGGAACGCTGCAGAACTTCTTCAGACGGCGGTTGCTCAGCAGGTGGCGTACTCTTATAGCCGCGAGCAAATCCATTCAATCTGCGTCAGAGTTGAAGCTACAACCAGCGTGTTGAGTCGTCGGCGGTTTCCAACAGCGAACAGCATTGTAACCCGCCCTATGAGCATGACCCGCCCTGTGGTGATAAAAATATTCAGGGTTTAACGGATCAAGCTAGAGCACGCCAAGAGGCAAAGCTGGCAGCTTAGTTAGCGCTCATCGACAGCCTCAGTTAAACCCTTCTGTGTCTATAGAAGCGGAAATGACCTCTCGGTCAGTTGGAGTACCTTGTCTAGTGCCGGCTCTTCGAAATGAACGACTGCCCGAGGATTTTAAGGCTCCTTGTAAGGTGCCTAATTACACAGCTGATCAACCACCCGAGGCTTGGATTGAGAGCTATGAGCTGGCCATGGAGATGCTAGATGTTAACGATGTTGTATGTGCCAAATACTTCACCATGATGTTAGATGGGCCGGCATGAACTTGGTTGAAAGGGTTACCAGCCAACTCCATCAATTCATGGGCTAAGTTGAAGGCGCGTTTTATTCAGAATTTCAAGGACATGTGCAAGCAGCCTATGTCGATTATTGACCTGAACGCTTGTGTCCAACACGAGGATGAATCGCCCACCACTGGGTACGAGGGGTCTCAGCTGTTATGCACTCATCGGATAACATCAATGTCAGTTCTGCTGTTTCAATTCTGGAGAAAAAATTGCCATTTTCTCCCCCTCAAGCAGAAGTTAGGGCGACTTAAACATCATTACATTGATATGGGAGAGCTTATGGCGGCTCTAATCAAATACGCCGACTCTGACAATACTAAAGACCCAGGGTCTGATGAGGAGAAGTCCAACAAGGGGAAGAAGAACGACAATGGAAAAGTGCTGCAGCCAAACGTGACAGGGTATAACCAGGGTAATGGTAAGCGCAAGCAACCTGACGGCGGGTCAGATTTTGTGACAAATACTAATACACATAATAACGGTCAACGCCATAAGGGAAAGCCACTACCTCATTTTGCACGACCAAAGTTCAACCTTGAGGCTATGTTGAACCAGCCTTGCCCGAAGCATAGTTATCCAGATAGACCATCGACCCACCTGTGGAAACATTATTTTATCATGAAGGAGTATAAGAGCTCCGGTTTTCCTCAGGACCACGATAATAATAATGGCCTGCACGGCGGTTTAGGATCCGGTTCACATGGGCCCGACTTTGGAGGTGGTGGCTCAAATTCTGGATATCAAGGCCAGGGCAATCATGGTGGTTATAACCAACAGCCCGGTCAGAGTAACCAACAACAACAGTCAAGATATCAGAGTAATCCCAAGCAGTTAAATAGTGGACAATATCACGTTTTCACCAGAAGCTTGTGCAAGCGAGATCAGAAGGTTCATAAATGAGCGGTGAGCGTAGTTGAGCCGGCAGTACCTCGATACTTACGATGGTCAGAGCAGCCAATTCTATGGAGCCGTGAGGATCACCCACCCCGGGTTGACAACCCGGGTCAGCTGTCTTTGGTGGTAGCTCCTCGGGTTGGAGGTTACAAGTTCACTAAGGTTCTTATGGACGGAGGCAACAATATCAATATCCTTTATTATGATACTTTTCGACAGATGAATTTGACTGACAAAGATCTTAAGCCGTCCTCTATAGTCTTTCACGGGGTGGTGCCTGGTAAATCGGCCTACCCAGTTGGTAAGATTGCTTTGAAGTAGCTTTTTGCAATGAACATAATTTCAGGGCAGAGACATTGAACTTTGAAGTGGTCAAGATCAAAAGCCCCTATCACGCTCTGTTTGGACGGCCAGCTTACGCCAAGTTTATGGCACGACCTTGTTATGTCTATCTGTAGCTTAAGATGCCGGGTCACAAGGGTGCCATTATAGTACATGGTAACAGGAAGATAGCCTTGGAATGTGAAGAAGGCGATGCTGCTTATGCTGAGTCTGCCTGTGCCACGGAGGAACTTAAGTTTTATAAAGACAATGTTGACCCGGCTGATATGACTCCATTAAAGAAGCTAACCATAGAGCATGATCCTTTGTTGAAGTTTGAGTCGGCAGATGATACCAAGCAGGTTGACTTTATCCCTGGCGACTCATCTCAGCAGTTCACTATCAGTGCCAATATGGATCCGAAATAGGAAAGCACGCTCATCGAGTTCATACGTGAGAACCAGGACATCTCTGCATGGAAGCCTTCAGACATGCCGGGTGTACCGAGAGAACTCGCTGAGCACACTCTCAATATCGATCCCAAGTTTAAACCAGTCAAGCAATTCCTCCGTTGTTTTAATGAGGAGAGACGTAAGGCCATTGGAGAAGAGGTGGCCCGGCTCTTAGCAGTCGGGTTCATCGTTGAAGTTTTTCACCCCGAGTGGTTAACCCGGTGCTGGTACTTAAGAAAAATGGCACTTGGCGCATGTGTGTGGATTACACATACCTTAATAAGGCTTGTCCAGCTGATCCTTTTGCTCTTCCTCATATTGATCAGATTATAGATGCTACGGCGGGTTGTGAGCGTTTGTGTTTCCTGGATTCTTATTTCTTGATACCATCAGATCAAGATGGCAGTCAAAGACCAAGAAAAGACGTCTTTTATCACACCTTTTGGAGCTTTCTGCTATGTATTTATGCCTTTTGGGCTCAAGAGTGCCCAGGCGACTTATCATCATTGTGTGCAGAACTGTTTTCACAGTCAGATTGGATGCAATGTTCATGCCTACGTGGATGATATTGTTGTGAAGTCTAGAAAGAAGGAGACTCTGTTGGATGATCTGAAAGAGACCTTTGATAATCTTCGGGTCTACAAGATGATACTTAACCCAACAAAATGTATTTTTGGTGTGCCTGCAGGCAAGCTCTTGGGTTTTTTAGTTTCACAGAGAGGCATTGAAGCTAACCCAGATAAAATCAAGGCTATCACCTCATTGGCTAAGCCGGCGTGCATCAATGATGTCCAACATTTGGCAGGTCGTATTGCAACTTGAAGCCGGTTTATAAGCCGCTTGGGAGAAAGGCTGTTCCTCTGTACCAGATGATGAAGAAAACAGATTGTTTTGTTTGGAGTGATGGTGCTAACGAGGCATTTGAAGCACTTAAGAAGCAGCTGGCTGAGCCGCCGGTTCTTGCAGCTCCTATTGAGAAGGAACCTTTGCTCTTTTATGTGCAGCTAATAGCAGAGCCGTCAGTGGGGCGATTGCAGTGGAAAGAAAAGAGTCGGGTAAGGAATATCCAGCCCAAAGGCTGGCTTATTATGTTAGTGAGGTCTTAATTGAGTCTAAACAGAGATACCCACATTGGTAGAAGCTAGTATATGTGGTGTTTATGTCTAGTCACAAATTGAAGCATTATTTTCTTGGTCATCCCATTACTGTGGTTAGCTCTGCTCCCTTAAGCGATATTATTCAAACAGAGAAGCCACAGGCCGCGTGGCCAAGTGGGCCATTGAGCTTGGACCCCATGGTTTGAAGTATATGCCAAGGACAGCTATCAAGTCTCAAGCTCTTGTGGATTTCATCAACGACTGGACAAAGTTGCAGATGCCTGAAGACAAGCCTGATACTACATATTGGACTATTCATTTTGATGGGTCCAGTCAATTGGAGGGCTCGGCGGCTAGAATAATTTTAACTTCCCCATGAGGTGACAAGTTTTGCTATGTTTTAAGGTTATCGATTCTTTGCACTAATAATGCAGCTGAGTACGAGGCCTTGCTCCATGGCCTCTGGGTGGCCAAAGAGATGAATTTAAGCCGGGTCAGGGGTTTTTGGTGACTTAGATCTGGTGGCTCAGCAAGTTTCAGGCACTTGGGATTCTAAACACCCGCACATGGCGGCTTATCGCCGGGCGGTTGATAATATTGCTGGTCACTTCAGGGGTTACCAAGTGGAGCATGTTGGTCATAGAAAGAACGAGGTAGGTGACGCTTTAAGCCGGCTAGGGTCTTAGCGTAAGTCGGTGCCCCCTAATTTTTTTCTTGATGTATTGAATAATCCTTCAGTTAAATTGCCAACGGGAGAAGGATCTTGCTATTCCTGACCCGGAGGCGCAGTTGGTGGCGGCTCTCCACGCCATCCGGGATTGGACAGTTCCATATTTGGCTTATATGACCCGGGGAGAGTTACCTGAGGATGGAACTTTGGCCAGGCAAATAACCCGGCGGTCTAAGTCCATGACTATTGTTAATGGCGAGTTACACCGATGCAGTGTCACAAGCGTGTTCCAGCGTTGTGTTTCTCCTGAAGAGGGCCATGAGATTCTAAGGGAAATTCATGAAGGAGATTGTGGCCATCACGCCGGCTCTAAATCTCTTGTGGCTAAAGCTTTTCGTCATGGGTTTTATTGGTTGACGGCTCATGCTGATGCGGAAGATCTGGTTAGCAAGTGTGATGGCTGTCAGAAATTTTCTAGATGAGCTCATGTGCCGGCTCAAGAATTGAGGGTGATTCCAATTACTTGGCCATTTGCAGTCTGGGGGCTTGATATGGTCAGACCTTTCAAGAGGTCTAAGGATAAGAAGACCCACCTCTTGGTGGCGGTTGACAAGTTTACCAAGTGGAATGAAGTAGAGCCAGTCAGTAAATGTGATGTAGGAACGGTGTTCAATTCATGAAAAAAGTAATCTTCCGTTACCCTCATAGCATCATAACTGATAATGGTACTATCTATCCAAGGGTGCTATGAAAGAATTCTGTCAGCGAGAGCATATTTGTCTTAACGTCTCGTTAGTAGCTCACCCCCAGTCGAATGGCCAAGCTGAAAGGGCCAATCAAGAAATCTTGAGAGGGATAAAACCCCGGCTCATGGTCCCTTTGTAAAGGATGCTGGGTTGTTGGGTTGAGGAGTTACCCTCAGTGTTATGGAGTATGAACACCATCCCCAATAGATTAATGGGTTACACGCCCTTCTTCATGGTCTACGGGGCAGATGCGGTTCTTCCAAGCGATATCTGTCATGACTCGCCCCGGGTGACGGCTTATGTTCCCGGGTGACGGCTTATGTTAAAGCTGTTAATGAAAAAGCACGTCAGGATTCTCTTGATCTGTTGGATGAGGAGGGTGACCTTGCGGCTCGTTCGGCAATATACTAGCAAGATCTGTGTCTCTATCATAGCCGCCAGGTTAAGACCCGAACCTTTCAAGAAGGGGACTTGGTGCTCCAACTGATACAAGATCAAACAAGTATGCATAAACTATCCCCACCTTGGGAAGGACCTTTTGTGATCAGCAAGAACTTGAACAATGGGTCATACTACCTTATTGATGTTCGAGAACACAAGGATTCACGTACATCGGAGGAGGAGACCCGCCAACCATGGAACATCGCTCAACTTTGGCCGTATTACACTTGAGCCACTGGCTCTTGTGCTGTACACACTATCTTCAGCGTATATATTATGATCACTATAATAAAGCCGGCATACCTGATAATTCAGGGCCTCTGTCATTTCATTTCCAAATATCTGAGCCTTTATTGTTTGTTCATAAGGTCACTAGGGGGCTTCCTGCTCAATGAGCATAGCTATGCTTACCCTCTTGATCCGGCTTACATATCGTTTTATTGGTCACTTGAGGGCTTCCTACTCATTGAGCATAGCTATGCTTACCCTCTTGATCAGGCTTACATGCCTTGTTATTGGTCACTTGGGGGCTTCCCGCTAAATGAGCATAGCTATGCTTACCCTCTTGATCAGGCTTACATGCCTTGTTATTGGTCACTTGGGGGATTCCTACTCAATGAGCATAGCTATGCTTACCCTCTTGATCGGCTTACATGCCAGGTGTAAACACCAAATTTCGGGTTATCCTGCCTGTATGTTGTTGTTACTCTGCCCAGGTAATCCTGGAATGACCCACCGTACTCTTGACAGTCAATCTTTTTAATAAGACACTGTACTTATTAAAGTTAAAACAGCGGTTTGTCATGTGAGGACCGGCTTACAGGTGTGCAAGGATGAACTCAATGGCCGTGTGGCCCATGAAAGCACTTGAGTTTTAGGCTTGGCGGCCTATGAAAGCCTTGTTTTTCTGGATTTCTGTTTTCTGAAAATTTTGGATTCATATCCCTCTTCCATGTGAACATATGGTTTTCACAATTCTAGCCATGTAGCCTTACGACTCATACTTGAGCATATTGGGTTAGTAACCCGCCCTGATAAGCAGACTTTTAAGTCGCCAGGATGATTTGCTTTGAATAAATTCAAGCCATGATCTTTAATGTTTACGGGTTAATACCCATGTTGGATTACAATTATAACAGTGTCATTATGATATCAGTCTACAGGTATGACTTTTCATATTTGAAGGAATATTAGGGGTTTTTATAACCCGCCCTGGATACAGACTTTAAGTCACTAGAGTATATTATATTTGAAATTGTGACCCGCCCTGGCTTAAACCGCCAGGATGTATGCTGTTTAGCATGTGTGCAGGGACATTGGGAAAAATGTTATAACTAGAAGAGATGATGATATTTCCTACAAGTTCATTAGGGGCACATAAAATATTTCATCGGTAGTAAAAAGGCTAAACATGCACGATGGCATGACAAATCATTGTTTCAACTAGCCTATTACAAGGATTTCCCAAGCCCAAAGGATACAAAGTTTTTCAAAAGAAGCACTATGCCGCGGTCTGAGAGCCGCCCCTCGGATTAATTGTTTTGGTCCTAGCGAGTCAAAGACTTCGAGTTACCCTGCGCTGGTTCTTCTTCTCCATCCATCGTCTGGAAGTCAGGTGATGTCCAGTCGATGCCAGTTAAGGCTTGAAACACAACTTCATAATCTATAAGTGTGGACGGATCAACATCAGGAGCAAAAGTATGCTTACGCATTGGAGGGATGAGATCAACAACGTCATAAGCTGACGCTTTCACTTTTGCGTTTTCCATCATGTAAGTCGCCTGATATCTGGATAGATCAGTTTCCTCGGCTAGCTTGCTTGCTAGGGGACGCATCTCCTTTACACAATTGGCGAAGTATTTCTCATCAAAAGGAGACCCGTCTTCTTTGAGACTTGGACAGCCAGTGGCCATCTCTTCCGGGTCTAGCTCTGCCTACCATGCTTTCGCCCGGCTCAAAGCAGTAATAGCACCAGCTCTGGCGGACGATCGCTTTATCTCTTCAATTCTTTGGGGCATGCCAGATAGTTTGTCCAGTACCTCCCTGATGAGTGAAGAAGGTTGCTTACTGTGCGAGATGGCTGCTATGGTTCGCTGAGTGCCTGTGTACAGCTATTCCACCAAAGTGTAAATCGCCTTCAGCTTCATCAAAATGTCCTGGACAAGGTTGGCACTCCCGAGGTCTGTTAAATAAGCGCGCAGATAAGTCGGCAAGCAGGTTAAAAGTTATAAATTGGAAATGGTTAAAGCATCCTAAATTACTTACCAAAGATAACAGCTGTCATCTGTGAAATATGGTGTTTTAAGCCGGTCAGTTCTGCAGTGGTCTCTTTCAAAGATGATTCAGCAGTCTCTGCTCTTTGCAGTAAGGCAGCCTTCTCCTCATCCCAGGCAGTTCTTTTTGTGGAAAACGCAGCTCTGGGCTTCTCGTTCTCCTCCAGGCTGAACTTAAACTTAGAGTCAGCTTTGTGTGTTTTAGCTTCTTGATGCTCAAGCCTAGTCTTTAAATTGCCTAACTAGGATTCTGCCTGAGTTAAGGCCTCCTACAGGTAAGAGTTAAACAATCATAAACAAATTTCTCAGGGCAAAATATACATACAAGTTCCAAGCCCTTTGCAAGCAAAGCACTAGACACTTGGGGGCTAATGTGTGAGAAAGTTCTTTTCACTTTGAGTAGCAGGAGATCCGGCTCATCTTTCTCAGATAAACCGTCCTATGAGGGTTATGAGGTGAAGTTCTATTTTTGAGGAGAATAAAAATGATCCGACTCATCTTTATCAAGAAAAGACAGTTCATGGGGGCTATGGCTCAAAAATTTGCTATGACATATTGATTAAAGTCTTTACCATACTAAACAAATCTTTTCCTATGGCTAAGACTTGGGGGATGGATGATTGTATAGACAGAGGAAGCAAATGTTCATACCTCATATTTCTGTCGCATCTTCTTGATTATGTCTGCCTCGAGATCATGACCAGGATGCAATTGACTGAGATAGCGAGAGAATAATTCATTGACGCCCAAGTGTGAGTAGTTGGCAATATCAAACTTGGCTTTGCTCCTTTCAACTAATTCTTCCTTGGCAGAGTGTTTGGCCAGAACGGTAGCATTCCCCGGCTCTACATAGCTAGTGTCAGTAACCAAGACATCTTCATCATCTTCCCGGGTAGGCTTGATAGGGCTTGGCGGCTTAGCACCTGATGGGTCAACGCTCATGGGATCCACGGGTGGCGGGTCATTAGTAGTGTCCTCAGGGTTCCGAGCTGAGGCTTCAGATGCTGGCATTTGTTTCTCCGGTTCATGGACCTTAGGGTCTTCGGCCGGTTTGTTCATCTTCAGTTTCTTGCTTGGTTTTACTATACCATTGAAAATAAGAAATGAGGATCTAAGTATATCATTTTACAGGTATTAAAGCAACAAAGTTAAAATATCATTACCCAGGGGCAATCTTGAAACCAGGCATTTCGGTCCGAGAATAGTCGCCAAAGGATGAATGAGGAGTTCCCTGATAAATTGAGTCGGAAGGATTAAGTGGTTGACGAATAAGACCCTCCTTTGGATAAAAGGGGATTGAATTATGAGGCACCTCTTTTCCACGTTTGCGAGGGACTCGCATATTGGGTAAGCCGGCAGAAAAGTCTCCACCTCCACTGTTCTGGGTTGTGTGCCGGGCCTCATGTTGTTGTTTCTTCAAAATAAAGTTTGGATCCAAGTAAGCTAAAGGGTGAGAAAACCTTACTCTCCGGGTTAATTGTCGAACTTTCTGTCTTGGCAAAGGCTCTGAGTTGGAGGAAATAATAGTTACCTCTTCAACGTCTGATTGACTAGTCTCCACATCATCCTGAGAGGAGTCGGCGTCAATAAGATGCATAAAAAAGGAACCAAGAGAATCAAGTTCTACCTCCGACTCATTCTCCAGGGAAAATAGCTCTGACGTGTCTGATTTCTTCTTGTTCTTCTTTGAGGCCTTGCTCTTTGCTCTGACCTTTTTGGCCGGTTTCTCTTGTAACTTCTTGCTCCAGAAGGCAGAGTCGACCTGCATAAACCAAATGAAGATAAGGAGTACGCAGTTTTACACAATGATGAGTAAAGTAAATGGGTTTGAACACTTACATCTGGAGCCGGGTTAAGAGTGTAGAAGGGATTCAACCCCGCCTTGTTGCAGCTCTCTAAACTTTCCCAAGTAGCATTTTGGTCATTTCATTTATCGCCTTGTCATCCAGACTCACTTAACAGTGGAGCTATGGATCTTTGACATCACCAGTATATGCACACATCAAACCGGGACGGCGGCTCAAAGGTATAATCCTCCAAGCGACTCAGCAATGGACCAGGTCAACACCAGTTAATCCATTAGCCAACAAGGCCCTTACCTTCGAAAAGGTGGGCATATACTTAGCCCATTCATTAGTGCTAAGCCGGTCCGGAAGTGGATGTTTTGGGATAAGCCGGCAGTCACGGAAACCCGACAGAGGATTTTCGTCAAATGGGACGTGTCTTGGCAGTAAAACCAAGTCTGGTTCCAGTCTTTAGGCTTACTCAGAAGTGTGGCTGAAGGGAAGATAGCATCTCTTCGTCTTTGAATTGAGATTCCACCAAGATCTATGTTGGGTCCATATGTGAATTCGGTCTGGGGGTTCAAATAATAATATTCTTTGAAAAGATCAACATTGGGCTCTTCTTGAATGTATACTTCACAAAAGACTTGGAAGTTGCAGATGTTGGAAATAGAGTTGGCTCCGATGTCTTGAGGGTGGAGCTGAAAGAAGTTCAGTACGTCGTGAAAGAATTTTGACCCGGGCGGTGCGAAGCCCTGGTTTATATGATCAACAAAGGCTATAACTTCACCTTCCTTTGGTTGAGGTATGAATTATTCTGGACCTGGAACCCGCCAGTGGATGACATTTTTTGCTGCTAATATGCCCATCTGAACATACTCATTAAGAGTTTGTTTCGTGACAGTTGAAGCAACCCAGTTGCAGGAGGTGACGGTTTTAGTCATTTTTGTTATGTAAGGCCTAAGAAGGAAATTTTGGCGGGTTAAATTAGTAATGGTAATATCAGCTTTAGATAAGTACTAGCGGTTTAAAAGGTTCAGGAGTAAGCCGGTAGGCATTTGGCGGGTTACAAAATCTCATTTAAGCCGCCCCCATGGTAGTGATGGAGCGGTTATCTACAAATCTGGAGTGGAGTAAAATTTCACCAAGTGCTGGATAAACATGTTTTATAGGTTCTGCTTATAATTTTGGATCTACAACAGTTCAGAAAATGAGAATAATTATTAAACCTAAAACTATGACAGTTTAAGAACTTGTGAGTTGATATTAAATCTTGGATAGAGGGGGTGCATCTGCGGTTGGAAGACGATGCTGAACTATTACCGCGCAACCTTAGTACCCTTTTCAGATCAAATTAAGCATTTTAGAAGGAGACTACGATGAACGGTGAATAACACCGACGAATGGAAGAAACCCTAATGCAAACTTGGCTCAAGGGGAGATGAGTACTTACTAATGTTGATGAACAACAGAGGTGCGCTGCAGTTCTCTGGTTCGTTCAAGCTGATGCAGCGGCCGGAGTTGACGTCGTTGAAGGAGGACGGCGGTGGCGTAGCTCGGGTCGCAGTGGTGTCGCGAGGAGGAAGAAGAAGAGGCAGAGGCAGGGGTAAAAAGTGAAAACGGGGACCCATTGTCCCTATTTATAAGGAGGTGATGAGATGGCATGTGCGGAAATCGAGGAGGCAAAATTATTATGTTGCAGATGTTGAGATATTCACGGGAAGCCCATTAAGATAAAAATCCGTTGAGATATTCTAGGCCTTGTGCGGAATTAATGCACATGACGTCATGGAGGTTTACAATGACTCTGTTTATGTGATGTCATGGCGGGTTATATCAGCCTAGTGAAGATTTGACACGGATGTATTTCTGCTAAGGTAAATAGTGAAGATTGATGTAACTCCAAGGTATGACCCACACGGGAGGGGCCGGGTTACACCGATGGCGGTTTAACATGAAGAAGGTCCAAAGAGGCCCAAGGAGAAGTATGAAGATGGCGACTCATAGAGGCAGGCCTAGTGAAGGCCCAAGACCGGGGCCTGTGAACCGCCAAAGGAAGACTTGCTCCGTAAGGCATAATTAGTTAGAAACCGAGCCGGTCACATTGTATGTGAAGGAAATATGCCCTAGAGGCAATAATAAAGTTATTATTTATTTCCTTAATTCATGATAAATGTTTATTATTCATGCTAGATTGTATTAACTAGAAACTTAGTACATGTTGAATACATAGACAAAACATATAGTCCCTAGTATGCCTCTACTTGACTAGCTCGTTAACCAAAGATGGTTAAGTTTCCTAACCATAGACATGTGTTGTCATTTGATGAACGGGATCACATCATTAGGAGAATGATGTGATGGACATGACCCATCCATTAGCTTAGCATTATGATCGTGTTAGTTTCATTGCTTCTGCTTTCTTCATGATGTTTCCGAGAATGATGTGATGGACATGACCCAAAGGTCACAATGTAAAAGGTGATTATCAAGGTGCTCTACAGGTGTCTCCGAAGGTGTTTGTTGGGTTGGCATAGATCAAGATTAGGATTTGTCACTCCGTGTTTCTGATACGTATGTGTGGGCCCTCTCGATAATACTCATCACTATAAGTCTTGCAAGCATTGTAACTAATGAGTTAGTTGTGGGATGAAGTATTACGTAACGAGTAAAGAGACTTGCCGGTAACAAGATTGAACTAGGTATTGAGATACCAACGATTGAATCTCGGGCAAGTAACACACCGATGACAAAGGGAACAACGTATGTTGTTATGCGGTTTGACCGATAAAGATCTTTGTAGAATATGTATGAGCCAATATGAGCATCGAGGTTCCGCTATTGGTTACTGACCAGAGATGTGTCTCGGTCATGTCTAGATAGTTCTCGAACCCGTAGGGTCCGCACGCTTAACGTTTGATGACGATATGTATTATGAGTTATGTGCTTTTGATGACCGAAGTTTGTTCGGAGTCCCAGATGAGATCACAGATGTGACGAGGAGTCTCGAAATGGTTGAGACATAAAGATTCATATATTGGAAGGTTGCATTTGGATAGCAGAATGGTTCTGAGTGATTCGGGCATTTTTCCGGAGTACCGGGAGGTTACCGGAACCCCCCAGGAGAAGTATTGGGCCTAGTCCTTATTGGAGGAGAGGAGAAAGGGCCATGTGAGAGGGGCGCCCCTCCCCTTGCCCAAACTGAATTGGACTAGGGGAGGAGGCCGGCCCCCCTCTTTCCTTCCCCCCTCTCTCTTCCTTACCTTTCCCTCCGGTGGAAGAAAGGAAAAAAAGGGGGGCGAATCCTACTTGGACTAGGAGTCCAAGTAGGACCCCCCTGGCACGCCCAAACCTGGCCAGCCTCCTCTCTCCATCCCTCCTTTATATACGTGGCCAGGGGCACCCCAATAGCACAACAAACGACACAAGTTAATCTTTTAGCCGTGTGCGGTGCCCCCCTCCACAGTTACACACCTCGAATATACCATTGCGGAGCTTAGGCGAAGCCCTGTGCCGGTAGCATCATCATCACCATCGCCTCTCCGTCGTGCTGACGGAACTCACCCTCGACCTCAACTGGATCAAGAGTACGAGGGACGTCATTGAGCTGAACGTGTGCTGAACGTGGAGGTGTCGTACGTTCGGTACTAAGATCGACCGGATCATGAAGACGTACGACTACATCAACCATGTTGTCATAACGCTTCCGCTTTCGGTCTACGAGGGTACGTGGACACACTCTCCCCTCACGTTCTATGCATCACATAGATAGATCTTGCGTGATCTTAGGAATTTTTTTTTAAATTACCGCCTTCCCCAACAGTGGCATCCGAGCTAGGTCTATGTGTAGATGTTATATGCACGAGTAGAACACAAAGAGTTGTGGGCGATAATAGTCATACTGCTTACCAGCATGTCATACTCTGATTCAGCAGTATTGTTGGATGAAGCAGCTCAGAACGACATTACGCGTACGCTTACACGAGACTGATTCTACCGACGTGCTTTGCACATAGGTGGCTAGTGAGTGTCTGTTTCTCCAACTTTAGTTGAATCGAGTGTGGCTACGTCCGGTCCTTGTTGAAGGTTAAAACAACACACTTGACGAAAAATTGTTGTGGTTTTGATGCGTAGGTAAGAACGGTTCTTGCTAGAAGCCCGTAGCAGCCACGTAAAACTTGCAACAACAAAGTAGAGGACGTCTAACTTGTTTTTGCAGGGCTTGCTGTGATGTGATATGGTCAAGCATGATGTGATATAAATTGTTGTATGAGATGATCATGTTTTGTAACAAAGTTATCAGCAACTGGCAGGAGCCATATGGTTGTCGCTTTATTGTATGCAATGCAATCGCCATGTAATTGTTTTACTTTATCACTAAGCTGTAGCGATAGTCATAGTAACAATAGGCGGCGAGACGACAATGATGCTACGATGGAGATCAAGGTGTCGTGCCGGTGACGTTGGAGATCATGACGATGCTTCGGTGGTGGACATCATGAGCACAAGATGTGATGGCCATATCATGTCACATATTTTTATTGCATGTGATGTTTATCCTTTATGCATCTTATTTTGCTTAGAACGTCGGTAGCATTATAAGATGATCCCTTACTAAATTTCAAGGTACAAGTGTTCTCCCTGAGTATGCACCGTTGCTACAGTTCATCGTGCTGAGACACCACGTGATGATCGGGTGTGATAAGCTCTACGTTCACATATAACGGGTGCAAGCCAGTTTTGCACACGCACAATACTCGGGTTAAACTTGACGAGCCTAGCATATGCAGATATGGCCTCGGAACACTGAGACCGAAAGGTCGAGCGTGAATCATATAGTAGATATGATCAACATAGTGATGTTCACCATTGAAAACTACTCCATCTCACGTGATGATCAGACATGGTTTAGTTGATTTGTATCACGTGATCACTTAGATGATTAGAGGGATGTCTATCTAAGTGGGAGTTCTTAAGTAATATGATTAATTGACTTTAATTTATCATGAACTTAGTACCTGATAGTATTTTGCATGTCTATGTTGTTGTAGATAAATGGCCCGTGCTACCGTTCCTTTCAATTTTAATGTGTTCCTAGAGAAAGCTAAGTTGAAAGATGATGGCAGCGACTACACAGACTGGGCCCGTAACTTGAGGATTATCCTCATTGCTGCACAGAAGAATTACATCCTGGAAGCACCGTTGGGTGCCAGGCTTGCTGCAGATGCTACTGATGACGTTAAGAACGTCTTGCAGAGCAAAGCTGATGACTACTCGATAGTTCAGTGTGCCATGCTTTACGGCTTAGAATCGGGACTTCAAAGACGTTTTGAACATCATGGAGCGTATGAGATGTTCCAAGAGTTGAAGTTAATATTTCAAGAAAATGTCCGAGTTGAGAGATATGAAGTCTCCAACAAGTTCTACAGCTGCAAAATGGAGGAGAATAGTTCTGTCAGTGAACACATACTCAAAATATCTGGGTATCATAATCACTTGACTCAGCTGGGAGTTGATCTTCCAGTTGATTGTGTCATTGACAGAGTTCTTCAATGACTGCCACCAAGCAATAAAGGCTTCATGATGAACTATAATATGCAAGGGATGAAAAAGACTATTCCTGAGCTCTTCGTGATGCTAAAGGTCGCGGAGGTAGAAATCAAAAAGGAGCATCAAGTGTTGATGGTCAATAAGACCACTAGTTTCAAGAAAAAGGCAAAGGGAAGAAAGGGAACTTCAAGAAGAACAACAAAAAGGTTGCTGCTCAAGAGAAGAAACCCAAGTCTGGACCTAAGCCTGAAACTGAGTGCTTCTACTGCAAAGGGACTGGGCACTGGAAGCGGAACTGCCCTAAGTATTTGGCGGATAAGAAGGATGGCAAAGTGAAAGGTATGTTTGATATACATGTTATTGATGTGTACTTAACTAATGCTCGCAGTAGCGCCTGGGTATTTGATACTGGTTCTGTTGCTCATATTTGCAACTCGAATCAGGGGCTACAGATTAAGTGAAGATTGGCTAAGTATGAGGTGATGATGCGCGTGGGAAATGGTTCCAAAGTCGATGTGATCGCGGTCGGCACGCTACCTCTACATCTACCATCAGGATTAGTTTTAGACCTGAATAATTGTTATTTGGTGCCAGCGTTGAGCATGAACATTATATCTGGATCTTGTTTAATGTGAGACGGTTATTCATTTAAATCCGAGAATGATGGTTGTTCTGTTTATACGAGTAATATCTTTTATTGTAATGCACCCCTGCTGAGTGGTCTATTTCTGTTAAATCTCGATAGTAGTGATACACATATTCATAGTGTTGAAGTCAAAAGATTGAAGTTTAATAATGATAGTGCAACTTATTTGTGGCATTAACGTTTGGGTCATATTTGTCGGTGTTCTGGGAACGGGGGTCCCCGGACTTGCCTGCCTGCGATGTCAGGATCCCGACTCAATGCCACACCGATCTAGCATGTAACTCCTCCTATCACTTTGCGGCCTCACGCACGGTATTCCCACGGGTGTCGCCTTACCAGGCCCAGGACCGTTTGCGCTTTTTGGCACATGTATATGATAGTGTCAGGACCCCGATCCTATGCCACACCGATCTAGCATGTAACACCTCATATCACTTTGCGGCCTCATGCATGGTATTCCCATGGGTGTCACCTTACCAGGCCCGAGACCATTTGCGCCTTTTGGCTCACGCATATGATAGTGTTGCTAGGATCCATATGACAAAGAACCCGGGCTGACATGGCTAGTCATGAACCCAAAGTGGCACTAACTTACAGGGACAGGCATACATGACCCAGCAACGAACGTGTCGGTCATCAGCGAGTGAATCCGGGCTGTAGTGGCTGGGTGATAACCCACAAGTGTAGGGGATCGCAACAACTTTCGAGGGTGAAGTAGAACCCATATTTATTGATTCGACACAAGGGGAGCTAAAGAATATTCTTGAGTATTAGCAGTTGAGTTGTCAATTCAACCACACCTGGATAACTTAGTATGTGCAGCAAAGTGTTTAGTAGCAAAGTAGTATGATAGTAATGGTAACAGTAGCAACAGTAAAGATAAATGTTTTTGGGTTTTTTGTAGTAGTTGTAACAGTAGCAACAGAAAAGTAAATAAGCGAAGAACAATATATGAAAAGCTCGTAGGCAATGGATCAGTGATGGATAATTATGCCGGATGCGATTCCTCATGTAATAGCTATAACATAGGGTGACACAAAACTAGCTCCAGTGCATCAATGTAATGTAGGCATGTATTCCATAAATAGTCATACGTGCTTATGGAAAAGAACTTGCATGACATCTTTTGTCCTACCCTCCCGTGGCAGCGGGGTCCTAGTGGAAACTAAGGGATATTAAGGCCACCTTTTAATAGAGAACCGGACCAAAGCATTAACACATAGTGAATACATGAACTCCTCAAACTACGGTCATCACCGAGAAGTATCCCGATTATTGTCACTTCGGGGTTGTCGGATCATAACACATAATAGGTGACTATAGACTTGCAAGATAGGATCAAGAACACACATATATTCATGAAAACATAATAGGTTCAGATCTGGAATCATGGCACTCGGGCCCTAGTGACAAGCATTAAGCATAGCAAAGTCATAGCAACATCAATCTCAGAACATAGTGGATACTAGGGATCAAACTCTAACAAAACTAACTTGATTACATGGTAAATCTCATCCAACCCATCACCGTCCAGCAAGCCTACGATGGAATTACTCATGCATGGCGGTGAGCATCATGAAATTGGTGATGGAGGATGGTTGATGATGACGACGGCGACGAATCCCCCTCTCTGGAGCCCCGAACGGACTCCAGATCAGCCCTCCCGAGAGAGATTAGGGCTTGGCGGCGGCTCCGTGTCGTAAAACGCGATGGAACTTTTCTCTCTGATTTTTTTTCTCCGCGAAATGAAATATATGGAGTTGGAGTTGAGGTCGGTGGAGCTCCAGGGGGCCCACAAGATAGGGGGGCGTGCCCTGGGGGGGCGCCCCCCTGTCTCGTGGACAGGCCCTGGGCCCCCTGACGTATTTCTTTCGCCTAGAAATTCCTATAAATTCCAAAAAGTGCCTCCGCGGATTTTCAGGACATTCCGAGAAGTTTTCTTTTCTACACATAAAACAACATCATGGCAGTTCTGCTGAAAACAACGTCAGTCCGGGTTAGTTTCATTCAAATCATGCAAATTAGAGTCCAAAACAAGGGCAAAAGTGTTTGGAAAAGTAGATACGTTGGAGACGTATCAACTCCCCCAAGCTTAAACCTTTGCTTGTCCTTAAGCAATTCAGTTGATAAACTGAAAGTGATAAAGACAAACTTTTACAAACTCTGTTTGCTCTTGTTGTTGTAAACATGAAAAGCCAGCATTCAAGTTTCAACAAATATTATGAACTAACCATACTCACGATAACACTTAGCTCTCACAATTACTCATATCAATAGCATAATCAGCTAGCGAGCCATAATAATAAAACTCGGATGACAACACTTTCTCAAAATAATTATAACATGATATACAAAATGGTATCTCGCTAGCCCTTTATGAGACCACAAAACATAAATGCAGAGCACCTTTAAAGATCAAGGACTAACGAAACATTGTAATTCATGGTAAAAGAGATCCAGTCAAGTCATACCCAATATAAACCAATAGTAATGAATGCAAATGACAGTGTGCTCTCCAGCGGGTGCTTTTAATAAGAAAGGTGATGACTCAACATAAAAGTAAATAGATAGGCCCTTCGCAGAGGGAAGCAGGGATTTGTAGAGGTGCCAGAGCTCAATTTTAAAATAGAGGTTGAATAACATTTTGAGCGGCATACTTTCGCTGTCAACGCAACATCTATGAGATGGCTGTATCTTCCATACTACATGCATTATAGGCAGTTCCTAAACATAATGGTAAAGGTTTATACTCCCCCAACCACCAACAAGCATCAATCCATGGCTTGCTCGAAACAACGAGTGCCTCCAACTAACAACAGCTCTGGGGGAGTTTTGTTCAATTATTTTAATTTGCTTTGATCTTTTTGGATCATGGGACTGGGCATCCCGGTTACCGGCCCTTTCTCGTGAATGAGGAGCGGAGTCCACTCCTCGTGGGAATAACCCACTTAGCATGGAAGATATGGGCAGCCCTAGTTGTAACATGAGCTGCTCGAGCATACAAAACATAATTTCATTTGAAGGTTTGGAGTTTGGCACATACAAATTTACTTGGAACGGCAGGTAGATACCGCATATAGGAAGGTATAGTGGACTCATATGGAACAACTTTGGGGTTTAAGGAGTTTGGATGCACAAGCAGTATTCCCGCTTAGTACAGGTGAAGGCTAGCAAAAGACTGGGAAGCGACCAACTGAGAGAGCGACAACAGTCATAAACATGCATTAAAATTAATTCACACTGAGTACAAGCATGAGTAGGATATAATCCACCATGAACATAAATATCATGAAGGCTATGTTGATTTGTTTTCAACTACATGCGTGAACATGTGCCAAGTCGAGTCACTCAATTTATTTAAAGGAGGATACCATCCCATCATACCACATTATAATCATTCTAATAGCATGTTGGCACGCAAGGTAAACCATTATAACTCATAGCTAATCAAGAATGGCACAAGGAACTATAATCTCTAAATGTCATTGCATATATGTTTACTTCATAATAGCTGAATCAGGAACGATGAATTCATCATATTTACAAAAATAGGAGAGGCCGAGTTCATACCAGCTTTTCTCATCCCAATAAGTCCATCATATATCATCATTATTGCCTTTCACTTGCACGACCGAACGATGTGTATAATAATAAGAGTACACGTGCATTGGACTAAGCTGGAATCTGCAAGCATTCAACTCAAAGGAGAAGACAAGTAATAAGGGCTCTAAATTAAATAAACAATCATGCATATGAGAGCCACTAAACGTTTTCAATATGGTCTTCTCGACCTCGAAAGGAAAGAAAATAAAATAAAACTATTTACACGGGAAAGCTCCCAACAAGCAAGAAGAAGAACTAGAAATCTTTTTGGGTTTTCATTTTAATTCTACTACAAGCATGGAAATTAAACTAACTATTTTTTTTGGTTTTTCTCAAGGTTTATCAAACACACAAGAAGAAAACTAGAAAAAGGAAATTTAAACTAGCATGGATAATATAATGAAAGAGTATGAGCACCGACGACTAGTGTGTGAACACGAATGTAAAGTCGGTGAGAAATACGTACTCCCCCAAGCTTAGGCTTTTGCCCTAAGTTGGTCTAGTACCAAGGACCGCCGATACTCTCCCCGGTGTAATGAGAGGTGTAATCACCATAATACTGGCTAGTCATCTCCGGATCCCACTAGACACATGATGCATGATAAGGGTCCAACTCAGGTTCCGGCTCAGGTTCAGGTTCTGGAGTAAAAGCTTGGGCTCGATGATTGTTCACTGCTTCCGGTGTGACAAGAAAATTTTCTGCAAGCAAATCAAACAACAGAGGCACAGGCAAAATAATAATTTCAATGTGTTTCTTATTGAATCTAAGTTTATACAAGAGCATCCTATCTTTGTTGTCAACAATAAACTTGTGTGCTACCATGCTCTTGTAATCTCCAAATATGGGGCCTTTTGTATGATTCAGGGCTAGCCGTTTAGCAACGACGGAACCCATACTAAAAGTATTGTTTCCTTGCAAGGCATGTTGAAGAATGATAATATCAGGAATGCTCAAGTTTCCACTATTTCCACGACCAATCAAGCATCTACTAGCAAATATGGCAAAGTAGCGTAAAACAGGAAAGTGTATGCTAGAGACTTTTGCCTCAGAGCCCTTCTTTGGCTCCTCTACCGCAATAGTATTAACAAAGCCACCCACATCTTCACGGTGGGGTTCCTCTAATTCTCCCTCATAAGGTATCCTACACACCACGCAAAAATCACTTAAAGACATTTCTTTGAACTCATCATATAAATGAAAGGATACTGCAGGCGATGACTTCTTAGGATAATAATAAGAGTTTTGCACGAAAGTATTTGTGAGTAAGAGATACTGATCGATTTGGTTGCTGATGAAATCGGCAAGGCCTGCAGTCTCGATCAAAGAATAAAAATCTTCATGAATTCCAGCTGCTTTCAAGAAATCCTCGCATGGCCATTCACATGACCGTACTTCCGCTAAGCGAGGAAGATTATACTTGGCCTTTTCCTTCTCTTTGGCTTGTTTTTCTTGAGAGCTTTGGCTAGAAGATCCCCTCAAAAGCTTCCTTAACATTTTCTGAAAATTTCTGAAATTTTAGTAACTTCAAGATAAAAGTGCATAAAACTAAACAAGATTGATAGCAACTACTCCTACAAGTGCCTAGAGCCTATATCATGCATTGTAGTTGCTTGGGACCTCCAAAATTTAACATGCAAGCTCAAGAACATGGTCACCTATGCAGCAAAAATTTGCAATGAATAAAGCACTAGAACAAAAACTAATTGGACCAATGGAGGAGTCACATACCAAGCAACAATCTCCCAAAGAAGTTTTGTGAATGGAGCTTTTAGCAAGGAGATCGAAAATCGTAGCAAAATGAGCTAGAACTCATGCTTGAGCTGGATGAGGATTTTTTGGGTAGAAGATGAAGTGTGTGGGTGCTGGCATAAGTGGAGGGGGGCCACCATGGGCCCACGAGATAGGGGGCGTGCCCTACAGGGTGGGGCGCCCTCCACTCTCGTGGCCTGGTGCTTGCCCCTCTTGCAGTGATTTCAGTGCCTAAAATCCTCAAATATTCCAGAAAAAACCATACTAAATTTGCAGGGCATTTGGAGCACTTTTATTTTCGTACTATTTTTAATGCACAGATAATTCAGAAAAAAAGACGGATAATTCTATTTTTGCTTTATTTATTCTAAATAACAGAAAGTAAAAAGTGGGTACAAAAGGTTGTGCCTTCTAGTTTCATCCATCTCGTGATCATCAAAATGAATCCACTAACAAGGTTGATCAAGTCTTGTTAACAAACTCATTCTGAATAACACGGAACCGGAGAAATTTCAAATAACACTAAGTTACCTCAACGGGGATATAAAAATCCCCAACAATAAGAATATCATACTTTTTCTTAACAGTAGGGAGATGAAATTCAAAACCTCCAAAAATAATAGTTGGAACTTTTTCAATAGAATTGATGCTATGAACTTGAGATTGTTTCCTCGGAAAGTGTACCGTATGCTCATTACCATTAACATGAAAAGTGACATTGCCTTTGTTGCAATCAATAACAGCCCCTGCAGTAATATTAAGAAAAGGTCTACCAAGGATAATAGACATACTATCATCCTCGGGAATATCAAGAATAACAAAGTCCGTTAAGATAGTGACATTTGCAACCACAATAGGCACATCCTCACAAATACCGACAGGTATAACAGTTGATTTATCAGCCATTTGCAAAGATATTTCAGTAGGTGTCAACTTATTCAATTCAAGTCTACGATATAAAGAGAGAGGCATAACACTAACACCGGCTCCAAGATCACATAAAGCAGTTCTAACATAATTTCTTTTAATGGAGCATGGTATAGTTGGTACCCCAGATCTCCAAGTTTCTTTGGTGTTCTACCCTTAAAAGTGTAATTAGCAATCATGGTGGAAATTTTAGCTTCCGGTATCTTTCTTTTGATTGTAATGATATCCTTCATATATTTAGCATAAGGATTTACTTTCAGCATATCAGTGAAGCGCATACGTAAGAAAATAGGTCTAATCATTTCAGCAAAGCGCTCAAAATCCTCATCATCCTTTGACTTGGATGGTTTAGGAGGAAAGGGCATGGGTTTCTGAACCCATGGTTCTCTTTCTTTACCGTGCTTCCTAGCAACAAAATCTCTCTTATCAGAACGTTGATTCTTTGATTGTGGGTTATCAAGATCAATAGCAGGTTCAATCTCTACATCATTTTTTTTGCTAGGTTGAGCACCAACATGAACATTATCATTAACATTATCACTAGGTTCATGTTCATCACCTGATCGAGTTTCAACATCAGAGATAGAAATATCATTGGGATTATCAGGTGTGTCTATAGTAGGTTCACTAGAAGCATGCAAAGTTCTATCGTTTTTCTTTTTCTTCTTTTTAGAAGAACTAGGTGCTTCCAAATTATTTCTCTAAGAATCTTGCTCGATTCTCTTAGGGTGGCCTTCAGGATACAAAGGTTCCTGAGTCATTCTACCAGTTCTGGTAGCCACTCTAACAGCAAAGTCATTTTTATTATTTAATTCCTCAAGCAAATCATTTTGAGCTTTAAGTACTTGCTCATCTTGAGTAGCAACCCTAGAAGCATATTTGCTAACGCGGTGAAGTTCATCTTTAACTCTAGCCATATTATCACTTACACGTCCTATCTCGAAAGAATTATTCTTTAACTCTCTACCAACATAAGCATTAAAAATTTCTTGTCTAGCCATAAAGTCATCAAATTCATCTAAGCATGGGCTATGAAATTTAGTAGAGGGGATTTCAACTTTATCATATCTATAGAGAGAATTTACCTTTACTACCTGTGTCGGGTTATCAAGACAATGTGGTTCTTCAACAGTTGGTATATTAAGACCATGTATTTCTTCAATAGGAGGTAAATTCTTAACATCTTCAGCTTTAATACATTTTTCTTTCATTGATTTCTTTGCCTCTTGCATATCTTCGGGACTGAGAAATAAAACACCTCTCTTCTTCGGAGTGGGTTGAGGAATAGGCTCAGGAGTTGGCTCAATTGGTTCAGGAATTGCCTCAGGAATTGGCTCAGGAAGAGTCCAATTATTTTCATTAGTCAACATATTATTCAATAATATTTCAGCTTCGTCGACTGTTCTTTCCCTGAAAACTCAACCAGCATAACTATCCAAGTAGTCCTTGGAAGCATCGGTTAGTCCATTATAAAAGATATCAAGTATTTCATTTTTCTTAAGAGGATGATCAGGCAAAGCATTAAGTAACCGGAGAAGCCTCCCCCAAGCTTGTGGGAGACTCTCTTCTTTGATTTGCACAAAATTATATATTTCCCGCAAGGCATCTTGTTATGAGCAGGGAAATATTTAGCAGAGAAGTAATAACTCATATCCTGGGGACTACGCACACAACCAGGAGTAAGAGAATTATACCAAGTCTTAGCATCACCCTTTAATGAGAACGGAAATATCTTAAGGATATAAAAATAGCGAGACTTCTCATCATTAGTAAACAGGGTAGCTATATCATTCAACTTGGTCAGATGTGCCACAACAGTTTCAGATTCAAGGCCATAAAAGGGATCAGATTCAACTAAAGTAATAATTTCAGGATCAACAGAGAATTCATAATCCTTATCAGTAACATAGATAGGTGAAGTAGCAAAAGCAGGTTCGGGTTTCATTCTAGCATGAAGAGACTGCTGCTTCCATTTAGCTAATAATTTCTTAAGATCAGATCTACCATTGCAGGCAAAAATTTCCCTAGCAGCTTCTTCATTCATAACATAACCCTTAGGAACAACAGGCAATACATAATCATTGGGGGAACGTTCATCATCACTATCATCAATAGCATCTTCAATATTTGCATTCCCCCTAACTCTAGCAAGTTTTTCATCAAGAAATTCACCTAATGGCAAAGTAGTATCACGCACATAAGTAGTTTCATCATGCATAGCAGAAGTGGCATGTAACACCCACGATGCGGCTATATCTCCCACGTGTCGAAGCACGACTTAGAGGCATAACCGCATAGTGGTTTTGTTGCAAGAATGGTCATCTTCACACAATCCCATGTAATGAACAAGAATGGGATAAAGAGAGTCGGCTTACAATCGCCACTTCACACAATACATAATTAAGATCATACATCATTCAAAATACACACATAGACCGGCTATGGTCAAATTCAAATGAAAAGAAGACAACCCCAAATGCTAAATCCCCGATCGTCCCAACTGGGCTCCGCTACTGATCATCTGGAAACGATACATAGTAACGACCAAGGGCCTCATCAAATTCCCACTTCAGCTCAGTTGTGCCATTTGTGCTGGTATCCTCGGCACCTGCATCTGTTTTGGTAGAATCTGTGAGTCACGAGGACTCAACAATCTCACACCCGCGAGATCAAGACTATTTAAGCTCATAGGTAGGAAAAGGGGTAATATGGTGGAGCTGCGGCAAGCACTAAGCATATATGGTGGCTAACATACGCAAGTGAGAGCGAGAAGAGAAGCAACGCATCGGTCGAGAAGCTAGAAGCGATCAAGAAGTGATCCTGAAACTACTTACGTCAAGCATAACTCAAACCGTGTTCACTTCCCGGACTCCGCCGAGAAGAGACCATCACGGCTACACACACGGTTGATGCATTTTAATGAAGTCAAGTGTCAAGTTATCTACAACCGGACATTAACAAATTCCCATTTGCCTCATAACTGCGGGCACGGCTTTCGAAAGATAATATACCCTGCAGGGGTGTCCCAACTTAGCCCATCATAAGCTCTCACGGTCAACGAAGGATAAACCTTCTCCCGGGAAGACCCGATCAGTCTCGGAATCCCGGTTCGCAAGACATTTTGACAATGGTAAAACAAGACCAGCAAAGCCGCCCGAAGTGCCGACAAATCCCGATAGGAGCTGCACATATCTCGTTCTCAGGGCACACCAGATGAGCCAGACGTCGGGTTGGCATAGACCCTGGTTGCCCAAGGGGCGCCGGACATCGCTCAGGTTGGACCAACACTCGAAGGAGCACTGGCCCGGGGGGGGGGGGTAAATAAAGATGACCCTCGGGCTCGCGAAAACCCAAGGGAAAAAGGCTTAGGTGGCAAATGGTAAAACCAAGTTTGGGCCTTGCTGGAGGAGTTTTATTCAAAGCGAACTGTCAAGGGGTCCCATAAATCACCCAACCATGTAAGGAACGCAAAATCAAGGAACATAACACCGGTCTGATGGAAACTAGGGTGGCAAGAGTGGAACAAGACACCAGGCATTAGGCCCAGCCTTCCACCCTTTACCAAGTATATAAGGTGCATTAATTAAGCAGGAGATATTGTGATATCCCAAAATATCCATGTTCCGACCAGGAACAAACTTCATCTTCACCTACAACTAACAATGATATAAGAGGGGCTGAGCAAAAGCGGTGACATAGCCAAACAACGGGTTGCTAGGATAGGATGGTTAGAGGTTTAACATGGCAATAGGGAGGCATGATAAACAGTGGCAGGTAGAGCTTACATAGCGATAGAGCGAGTACTAGCAAGCAAAGATAGAAGTGATATCGAAGGTATGGTCATCTTGCCTGCAAGGTTCTCAGAGTTGTCGAAGGCTTGATCCTCATTAGCGTACTCAATAGGTTCCTCGTGCACGTACTTGTATCCCGGCTCTACCCAAAGCAAGAACACAAGCAGAGGAACCACAATAAATCACGGTGCAATGCACAAGCAACATGATGCAATACATGTCATGATATGCGAGATGTGATATGCAATGCGTATGCATGCTTTGGGAGGACAAAGGATGAACAAGGCATCAACTTGGAAAACCAAGTATGCCGCTAGAAAGATGAGATGATTTCGTCTGAAATCGATATAAAGATCACCGGATTCGGATGCACTGTTTGCAAATGGCAAGCAAGACAAGAATGGCACAAAGCTGCGATTAACAGCACGATGCTACTTAGCATGCAACAAGAAACTATGCTACAGCACCCCAACATAAAAAGAAAACATATGGCAGTGATCTACAGGAGATGCTTAACAAAAGAGGAACACTGAGCTACGGCTAAATCACATCATAACAGGTTCAAACAAGCATGGCAAAAGAGCTAAAAATATCAGGTTGGACATGGCATAAACAACATCATGAAGCAATGTTCAGAGCAAGTTATCAACATGCTACAGGAACTTATAATAGCAAAACAAGACATGGCATGAATCTACTCAAAGCATAGATCAAAAGTCCCTTACTGACCCTAAGCCAAAAAGGACCAGAGAATATGATAGCACCCATGTGAACATAGCAAGTTTCGTTAACAGATTCAGCAAACAAACCATGACATTGACAGAATTACGAAGGCACCTTCGTGAGCTCGATGCACTCACTACAGAGCACTTCATGATAAACTAAGCATACATCCATCAAGAAGACATGGCATAGAAGCTATACATGGCAAGAACAACATCATAGCATACCCGGATCAACTACAACAACCTTGGCAAAATTGAATAACATGTAAACAATCTACCAGGAAACATTTTGAAGCAAAAGTAGAGCACGAAAATGACATGCTATGCTACTCCATAATTTCAACTAGGGCAATGGATGGATAGAGCATAACCATATGTTCAAAACATCCTTACTGAAGTATCTCAAATTATGCATGGATCTATCTGTAGCATCATGTTTACATGGCATGAAAATAACAACAGAACAGGGACTAAAATCAGCAATATCACGAAGCCTAGTTTGCATGCTTGTGCTAGTCACCACATTGATCACAAAAATACATGGCAAGAACCTCTGTAAATAATACATGGCATAGTTCAACTCACATGTAGGGCTCAAGTACATAGGATGCACACATCAATCATGGCAAAAATGACAAAAGTGCATGTTCTGATAAGAATCTAAAACTAACATTATGAAGCACTCTTCCAACAACATTTAGAGCATCAAGATGAGCTCAAATGAAAATTATTCAATGAGATGAAATGATGTACTCTTCGAGACGAACAATTTGGTATGCTACACACCCAAAATGAAGCCACGGGTGCAAAGTTGTGGTGTGATGAACATGCTACAAAATTAATGACAGATAAAGACTTAGACGAATTTCGGGGGGAAGAAAAAGTCAACCAGGGCCGGATCTGGATCCGGGGCGCGCGGATCGAGGTTGTTGCTGGAGATTCACTGGAGAGCGCGGGCGTCGCCAGAGTAGGAGGGTCGGGGCGGTCGGATCTGGGCGGCGGCGGCCGAGGATGACGCCGGACGGCGGGGCAGCGGAGTCGGGGGCGCGGGCGGCGCGGCCGGCTCCGGGAGGCGCGGAGAGGAGCGGGGCTAGGGTTACGGTAGGAAATGATCCGGGATTTCGGGGGAGGGGGTGTTTTTATAGGTAGAAGGAGCTAGGAGTGTCCAAATGAGGTGTAGTTTTCGCCCACACGATTGTGATCCGGCGACGGAGAGCATGGAAGTGACTTAGATGGGTTATTAGGCTCTTTTGGAGGGGTGTTGGGCTGCAACTCAAAAGAGGCCTTAGCGGTTATGCAGTTAACCTTTGGAGTACCAAACGAGCTCCAAATGACCCGAAACTTGACAGGTGGTCTACCGGTGCTATACCAGGGCCACTTGGCAAGGCTCGGTCCATTCCGAGAACGTTTAACACTCGCACACGAAAAGATACAAGAGGGGTGCGCCGGTGCATGTGGGAGTGTCGGATTGCAAAACGGACAACGGGGAAAATGCTCGGATGCATGAGACGAACACGTATGCAAAATGAAATGCACATGATGACATGATATGATATGCATGACATGAATAAAATGCAAAACAAAAGACAAAGCCCAACCACAGAGGGAATATCATATCACATAGCCGAAAATGGCAAGAGTTGGAGATACAAAGATGGAAAGTTACATCCGGGGTGTTACAACACTCCACCACTACAAGAGGATCTCGACCCGAGATCTAGGACTGAAAGAACTCCAATATTCAGAACGGAGGTGATCCTCGCGCTCCCAGGTGGCTTCTCGGTCAGAATGGTGTGACTACTTCACTTTCAGGAATTTGATTGACTTGTTGCGAGGCTTGCGCTCGGTTTCTTCAAGAATAGCAATGGGGTGATCATGATAAGAGAGATCTTCTTGGAGGTCAATCTCTTCGAAGTTGATAGTGCGCTCAGGAGTCTTGAAGCACTTGCGAAGCTGTGACACGTGAAACACATCATGCACGTTTGCGAAGTTTGACGGAAGTTCAAGTTGATAGGCGAGATCGCCTCTTTTGCCAATGATCTTGAAAGGACCCACGTATCTAGGGGCAAGCTTCCCTTTGATACCAAAGCGACTAGTGCCTTTCATTGGAGAGACGCGGAGGTAGACATGGTCTTCAATTTCAAAAGCCAAGTCACGGTGCTTGCTATCATAGTAACTCTTCTGGCGCGATTGCACGGCTTTGAGATTCTCACGAATGACTTTGCGCATTTCTTCGGCTTCTGTGATCAAGTCGTTGCCAAGAAGTTGGCATTCACTTGTCTTAGACCAATTGAGAGGAGTACGACACTTTCTGCCATAGAGAATTTCGAATGGGGCCTTGCCCGAACTCGCTTGGAAGCTGTTGTTGTAGGAGAACTCGGCATATGGAAGACAATCTTCCCACTTCATACCGAAAGAGATGACACAAGCCCTGAGCATATCTTCAAGAATTTGATTGACTCGCTCGACTTGGCCACTTGTTTGAGGATGGAAAGCTGTGCTGAAACGAATGTTGGAGCCCATGGCCGTCTGAAAGGAGTCCCAGAACTTAGAAGTGAAGATGCTTCCACGATCTGAAGATATCAATTGTGGAATGCCGTGCAAGGAGACAATTCTAGAGGTGTATAGCTCTGCCAGCTGAGCTGCTGTGATAGATTCTTTGATAGGAAGAAAATGAGCCACTTTAGTAAGCTTGTCAATGACAACGAATATAGCATCATTTCCACGCTTGGACTTAGGAAAACCAGTCACGAAGTCCATCTTGATATGGTCAAACTTCCATTCCGGAATAGAAAGAGGTTGGAGGAGACCAGCTGGTCGTTGGTGTTCTGCTTTCACCCTTCTGCAGACATCACATTCATTCACGAATTGAGAAATCTCTCGCTTCATTCGAGTCCACCAATACGACTGCTTGAGGTCATGGTACATCTTTGTACTTCCAGGATGAATGGATAGGAGGGAATTGTGTGCCTCGTTCATGATGACTTTTCCCAGATCGCCTTTAGGAACCACAATTCTATCCTCGAAGAAAAGAGTATCTTTGTCATCCAAGCGATAGCACTTGTATTTGGGAATGCCCTTGTCAATACCACGTTTCACCTTCTTCACCATGGTATCCAGGAGTTGTGCCTCACGAATTTGATCTTCCAAAGTAGGAGAGACTATGAGGTTGGCAAGAAAGCCTTGAGGAACAACTTGAAGATTCAGCTTGCGGAAAGCCTCACAAAGATCCGGTTGAAACGGCTTGAGAATTAGACTGTTGCAATAAGCCTTTCTGCTCAGAGCATCTGCAATCACATTCGCCTTGCCAGGAGTATATTCAATACTCGGATTGTACTCTTGAATCATTTCGACCCATCGAGTTTGCCTGAGGTTAAGGTTGGGTTGAGTGAAGATATACTTGAGGCTCTTGTGATCGGTGAAAATGTCCACTTGCCTTCCCAATAAGAGATGTCTCCATGTTATCAATGCATGGACAACTGCCGCCAACTCAAGATCGTGAGTGGGGTAGTTCTTTTCGTTGGGCTTCAACTGACGAGAGGTATAGGCCACAACTTTTTCCTCTTGCATCAACACAGCACCGAGACCTTGAAGGGAAGCATCACAGAATACTTCGAATGGCTTGGATTCATCAGGAGGAGTCAAGACATGAGCTGTGACTAGCTTCTCTTTGAGGGTGTTGAAAGCGACATCACACTCAGGCGTCCAGACATACTTGACATGCTTCTGGAGGAGGTTGGAAAGAGGCTTTGCAATCTTAGAGAAGTTCTCAACGAATCTTCGGCAATAGCTTGCAAGACCAAGAAAACTGCGGAGCTGCTTGACATTCTGAGGAGGTTCCCAATTCACAACTGCAGACACCTTCTTGGGATTAACAGCAATGCCCTTGGCAGAGATGATATGACCGAGGTAAAGAACTTCATCAAGCCAGAACTCACATTTGGAAAACTTCGCATAGAATGGATGCTCTCTGAGCTTGTCGAGCACCAATCGCAAATGTTTGGCATGATCCTGCTTATTCTTGGAGAAGACCAAAATATCATCGAGATACACCAGAATGAATTCATTGGTGTAGGGGTTGAAGATAAAGTTCATTATGCGAGAGAACGTTGGAGGAGCATTGACATGGCCGAAAGACATGACAGTATATTCATAAGAACCATAACTTGTTCCGAAAGCTGTCTTTGGAATATCTTGTTCACGAACGTGAATCTGATGATAACCCGCTTGGAGAATACTTTAGCACCTTTGAGTTGCTCAAAAAGCTCATTGATGTTGGGAAGTGGATACTTGTTCTTGATTGTCTTCTTGTTCAATGGATGGTAATTGACACAAAGTCGGTCCGTGCCATCCTTCTTCTGGACAAAAAGAACTCCACAACCCCATGGGGATGAACTCGGTCTGATCAAACCCAGATGCTCTTGTTCATCGAGCTGCTTCTTCAATTCCTTCATCTCCTTGGGTCCAAGCTTGTAAGGACGCTTGCAAACGGGTTCAGTTCTAGGCTCAAGATCAATAACGAACTCGACTGGCCGATGAGGAGGCATACCCGGAAGCTCTTCTGGAAAGACATCTTGGTACTCACAAACGACTGGAATTTGAGAAATAGCATCCAAATCGCCCTTCTCATTGAGAGAAAACAACCGAATGGTTTCATCGCGAGCGGCATAGATGATAACATCCTCAGAAGGGTGTGTCAATTGAATTTGCCTGGCAGCACAATCAAGCTGAGCCTTGTGCTTAGAAAGCAAGTCCATCCCGAGAATTAGATCAATATCAGAGTCGCCAAGAACAATTAGAGAAGACAAAAATTTATAGTCGCCCATCTTGATAGAGACATCCCGAACCATGGAGCTAGCGTTCATGAATTTACCCGGAGAGACAACTGATAACGGTCTAGGAAAATCTTGAAAAACCATCTCATGCTTAGATGTAAAAGGTCTTGAGATGAAACTATGCGATGCACCAGTATCAAATAAGACTTTTGCAGGAATATCATTAACTAAGAGATTACCCATTATCACATCAGAAGATTCCTCTGCTTGTGCTGCATTCATCATGTTCACCTTTGCAGACTTTGGATTATGCTTGACCACTGCATTGCTTGAAGATCTCACAGGAGGAGGAGGAGGAAGGCGCCTTTGATCTCACAGGAGGATATCATTTGTTCGCATAGTGACCTTTCTGCTGGCACTTGTTGCAAGTCACTTCTGAGAGCGGACGATGATAAGGAGCATTTGACCTTGGAGCTTGAGACTGAGACTTGTTCTGATAGCCTGGGTTGGGTGGGTGGGAAGATCCACGACCACCTGAGTTCTTCTGTTGGTAAGGGTGACGAAACAGAGGAGGAGGAAGGTAGAACTTCTGCTGCTTAGCTGCCACTTGTGAGGAAGAAGAAGATTGCAATGCATCCCTGATTCTCTTCTTAGAAGCCTCACACTTGAGCTGAGCACCTTCTTGCTTGAGTGCCATATTGTAGAATTGATCAAACTGAGTAGGCTCAACAAGAACGAGAGCTAACTGCAGATCCTCTCTAAGGCCACCTCTGAATTGATAGATCATACTCTTCTCATCAGGAACATCTTGCTTAGCGAAGCGAGCAAGTTTCTGAAATTGCTTGTTGTATTCATACACTGACATGTTGCCTTGCTTGAGATTGCGGAACTCCTCACGCTTTCTCTCAACAACACTGATAGGAATATGGTGAGCTTTAAAGTCCCGACAGAAGTCAGTCCAAGTAATCACTCGACCACCTCTGGAATCCTTGTATTGCTGGAACCAATCAGCTTCTTGATCCTTGAGCTAGAAAGAAGCGAACTTGACGTAGTCCTCAGGCCTGACATTGCTGCATTCAAAATGCTTGTTGATATCCACGAGCCAATCATCGGCGTCTGTTGCCTCGACAAAGTAGCTGAAAGACTTCAGCTGATTTGCAAGTAATTGGTTGAGGGTAGGAAATAGAGGCTGATGATTGAACTGCCCTTGACTTTGATTCCCTTCGTTGCCTTGGCCTTGGTTGCGCTCTTGCATGAGCTGAATCATCATCTGGGCATGGGCGTTTGAGGCTGCCATCAAAGCTTGCCATGCCTCCGGAGGCGGAGGTGGAGGGTTCGCCTGACTCCCATCATTGCGTTCTGGATTCTGACGCGTTGGCGGAGCCATCCTGAAGAGGGTGACATCCGTTAGCATCTTGATAGACAGATAGACAAGTTGAATCAACGGATAGAAATTGCAACATATAGTCTTCACACCAAACATTCGAACAAGGATGAACGAATGAATTCCAAAGCAAACATCACACGTCCACTAAGGTGAGAAGCCACTTGATAAGAGATTGATGAATGAAATAAACAAGGTGCAACTGGAACAAATAACTGGTAAGGATTACCCAATCACAAACCAAATATCCGCGGGAAGAAATGCTAGAGCTAATTGAATCCCACCTATAAACTCCCGAAATTTTCTGGTTATGCAATCAGGTGTTGGGGATACAGGGGAAGCAATATATCTCACCCAAACTAACAATTCCTACATCCAGCTGTATCCATCCGTCAACACATAACCAAGAAACCTTCGGAAATCGTGTACCTCAACCTTCGAAAAGCATCCGTTATACGAGTTATGGCAATACTCCCGAATTCCCCGGTACTGGGTGACGTCAAGGTTATCTCACCAACAACTGCATAAAAGAGATTTTCGATGTCGGCAAAACTCAGGTATTCTAGAACTGCAACGATAAAATTGTGACGACAACACCTCAGAGCTCAACTCCTCGGGACACTGCCACAACCCCTAAATGTCAGGAGGCACCAAGAACAATGTTCTCGTCACAAAACCATCGGAACGATTCCAAGATACCCGCGTGATCCTAAATTTTTTTTAGTGAAATTTGAGAAGAGGAAAGTCAAAACATCTACGTCAGGAGACCTCACCAGAGCGATGAAGGGACTGAGGAGTAAAAAGAATCCTACTCTCCGATATATATAATCCTAAGACTCAAAACATTTTTGTTCTAGACTCAACATCGCCAGCAAACAATCAAGCAGGGGGATCCTAAGTCGGGGATGGCTCTGATTACCAACTTGTAACACCCACGATGCGGCTATATCTCCCACGTGTCGAAGCACGACTTAGAGGCATAACCGCATAGTGGTTTTGTCGCAAGAAGGGTCATCTTCACACAATCCCATGTAATGAACAAGAATGGGATAAAGAGAGTCGGCTTACAATCGCCACTTCACACAATACATAATTAAGATCATGCATCATTCGAAATACACTCATAAACCGGCTACGGTCAAATTCAAATGAAAAGAAGACAACCCGAAATGCTAGATCCCCGATCATCCCGACTGGGCTCCGCTACTGATCATCTGGAAACGATACATAGTAACGACCAAGGGCCTCATCAAATTCCCACTTCAGCTCAGTTGCGCCATTTGCGCTGGTATCCTCGGCACCTGCATCTGTTTTGGTAGAATATGTGAGTCACGAGGACTCAGCAATCTCACACCCGCGAGATCAAGACTATTTAAGCTCATAGGTAGGAAAAGGGGTAATATGGTGGAGCTGCGGCAAGCACTAAGCATATATGGTGGCTAACATACGCAAGTGAGAGCGAGAAGAGAAGCAACGCATCAGTCGAGAAGCTAGAAGCGATCAAGAAGTGATCCTGAAACTACTTACGTCAAGCATAACTCAAACCGTGTTCACTTCCCGGACTCCACCGAGAAGAGACCATCACGACTACACACACGGTTGATGCATTTTAATGAAGTCAAATGTCAAGTTATCTACAACCGGACATTAACAAATTCCCATCTGCCTCATAACCACGGGCACGGCTTTCGAAAGATAATATACCCTGCAGGGGTGTCCCAACTTAGTCCATCATCAGCTCTCACGGTCAACGAAGGATAAACCTTCTCCCGGGAAGACCCAATCAGTCTCGGAATCCCGGTTCGCAAGACATTTCGACAATGGTAAAACAAGACCAGCAAAGCCTCCCAAAGTGCTGACAAATCCCGATAGGAGCTGCACATATCTCATTCTCAGGGCACACTGGATGAGCCAGACGTCGGGTTGGCATAGACCCTGGTTGC
>NC_041387.1:469319556-469405032 GCF_002162155.2 Triticum dicoccoides | reverse complement strand
AAATAAAGATGACCCTCAGGCTCGCGAAAACCCAAGGGAAAAAGGCTTAGGTGGCAAATGGTAAAACCAAGTTTGGGCCTTGCTGGAGGAGTTTTATTCAAAGCGAACTGTCAAGGGGGTCCCATAAATCACCCAACTGTGTAAGGAACGCAAAATCAAGGAACATAACACCGATCTGACGGAAACTAGGGCGGCAAGAGTGGAACAAGACACCAGGCATAAGGCCGAGCCTTCCACCCTTTACCCAGTATATAAGGTGCATTAATTAAGCAGGAGATATTGTGATATCCCAAAATATCCATGTTCTGACCAGGAACAAACTTCATCTTCACCTGCAACTAACAATGCTATAAGAGGGGCTGAGCAAAAGCGGTGACATAGCCAAACAACGGGTTGCTAGGACAGGATGGTTAGAGGTTTGACATGGCAATAGTGAGGCATGATAAACAGTGGCAGGTAGAGCTAACATAGCGGTAGAGCGAGTACTAGCAAGCAAAGATAGTAGTGATATCGAAGGTATGGTCATCTTGCCTGCAAGGTTCTCAGAGTTGTCGAAGGCTTGATCCTCGTTAGCGTACTCAACAGGTTCCTCGTGCATGTACTCGTCTCCCGGCTCTACCCAAAGCAAGAACACAAGTAGAAGAACCACAATAAATCACGGTGCAATGCACAAGCAACATGATGCAATACATGTCATGATATGCGAGATGTGATATGCAATGCGTATGCGTGCTTTGGGAGGACAAAGGATGAACAAGGCATCAACTTGGCAAACCAAGTATGCCGCTGGAAAGATGACATGATTTCGGTTGAAATCGATATAAAGATCACCGGATTCGGATGCACGGTTTGCAAATGGCAAGCAAGACAAGAATGGCACAAAGTTGCGATTAACAGCACGATGCTACTTAGCATGCAACAAGAAACTATGCTACAACACCCCAACATAAAAACAAAATATATGGCAGTGATCTACAGGAGATGCTTAACAAAATAGGAACACTGAGCTATGGCTAAATCACATCATAACAGGTTCAAACAAGCATGGCAAAAGAGCTAAAAATATCAGGTTGGACATGGCAAAAACAGCATCACGAAGCAATGTTCAGAGCAAGTTATCAACATGCTACAGGAACTTATAATAGCAAGACAAGACAAGGCATGAATCTACTCAAAGCATAGATCAAAAGTCCCTTACTGACCATAAGCCAAAAAGGACTAGAGAATATGATAGAACCCATGTGAACATAGCAAGTTTCGTTAATAGATTCAGCAAACAGACCATGACATTGACAGAATTACGAAGGCACCTTCGTGAGCTCGATGCACTCACTACAGAGCACTTCATGATAAACTAAGCATACATCCCTCAAGAAGACATGGCATAGAAGCTATACATGTCAAGAACAACATCATAGCATACCCGGATCAACTACAACAACCTTGGCAAAATTGAATAACATGTAAACAATCTGCCAGGAAACATTTTGAAGCAAAAGTAGAGCACGAAAATGACATGCTAGGCTACTTCATAATTTCAACCAGGGCAATGGATGGATAGAGCATAACCATATGTTCAAAACATCCTTACTGAAGTATCTCAAATTATGCATGGATCTATCTGTAGCATCATGTTTACATGGCATGAAAATAACAACAGAACAGGGACTAAAATCAGCAATATCACGAAGCCTAGTTTGCATGATTGTGCTAGTCACCACATTGATCAAAAAAATACATGGCAAGAACCTCTGTAAAGAAGACATGGCATAGTTCAACTCACATGTAGGGCTCAAGTACATAGGATGCACACATCAATCATGGCAAAAATGACAAAAGTGCATGTTCTGATAAGAATCTAAAACTAACATTATGAAGCACTCTTCCAACAGCATTTAGAGCATCAAGATGAGCTCAAATGAAAATTATGCAATGAGATGAAATGATGTACTCTTCGAGATGAACAATTTGGTATGCTACACGCCCAAATCGAAGCCACGGGTGCAAAGTTGTGGTGTGATGAACATGCTACAAAATTAATGACAGATAAAGACTTGGACGAATTTCGGGGGGAAGAAAAAGTCAACCAGGGCCGGATCTGGATCCGGGGCGCGCGGATCGAGGTCGTCGCCGGAGATTCGCCGCAGAGCGCGGGCGTCGCCGGAGTAGGATGGTCGGGGCGGCCGGATCTGGGGCGGCGGCGGCCGAGGACGACGGCGGACTACGGGGCGGCGGAGTCAGGGGTGCGGGCGGCGCGGCCGGCTCCGGGCGGCGCGGAGAGGAGCGGGGCTAGGGTTAGGGTAGGAAATGATCCGGGATTTCGTGGGACGGGGTGTTTTTATAGGTAGAAGGAGCTAGGAGTGTCCAAATGAGGTGTAGTTTTCGCCCACACGATCGTGATCCGACGACGGAGAGCATGGAAGTGACTTAGATGGGTTATTGGGCTGTTTTGGAGGGGTGTTGGGCTGCAACTCAAAAGAGGCCTTAGTGGTTATGCGGTTAACCGTTGGAGTACCAAACGAGCTCCAAATGACCCGAAACTTGACAGGTGGTCTACCGGTGCTATACCAGGGCCACTTGGCAAGGCTCGGTCCATTCCGAGAACGTTTAACACTCGCACACGAAAAGATACAAGAGGGGTGCGCCGGTGCATGTGGGAGTGTCGGATTGCGAAACAGACAACGGGGAAAATGCTCGGATGCATGAGACGAACACGTATGCAAAATGAAATGCACATGATGACATGATATGATATGCATGACATGAATAAAATGCGAAACAAAAGACAAAACTCAACCACGGAGGGAATATCATATCACATAGCCGAAAATGGCAAGAGTTGGAGATACAAAGATGGAAAGTTACATCCGGGGTGTTACATGGCATCATCAATAACATGCGACATATCAGAATTCATAGCAGTAGCAGGTTCAGGTGTCGCAAACTTACTCATAACAGAAGGAGAATCTAGTGCAGAGCTAGATGGCAGTTCCTTACCTCCCCTCGTAGTTGAGGGATAGATCTTGGTTTTAGCGTCTTTCAAGTTCTTCATAGTGATCAAAAAATATAAATCCCAAGTGACTCATAGAATAGAGCTATGCTCCCTGGCAACGGCGCCAGAAATTAGTCTTGATAACCCACAAGTGTAGGGAATCGCAACAGCTTTCGAGGGTGAAGTACAACCCAAATTTATTGATTCGACACAAGGGGAGCCAAAGAATATTCTTGAGTATTAGCAGTTGAGTTGTCAATTCAACCACACCTGGATAACTTAGTATCTGCAGCAAAGTGTTTAGTAGCAAAGTAGTATGATAGTAATGGTAATAGTAGCAACAGTAAAGATAAATGTTTTTGGGTTTTTTGTAGTAGTTGTAACAGTAGCAACAGAAAAGTAAATAAGCGAAGAACAATATATGAAAAGCTCGCAGGCAATGGATCAGTGATGGATAATTATGCCGGATGCGATTCCTCATGTAATAGCTATAACATAGGGTGACACAGAACTAGCTCCAGTTCATCAATGTAATGTAGGCATGTATTCCGTAAATAGTCATACATGCTTACGGAAAAGAACTTGCATTACATCTTTTGTCCTACCCTCCCGTGGCAGCGGGGTCCTAGTGGAAACTAAGGGATATTAAGGCCTCCTTTTAATAGAGAATCGGACCAAAGCATTAACACATAGTGAATACATGAACTCCTAAAACTACGGTCATCACCGAGAAGTATCCCGATTATTGTCACTTCAGGGTTGTCGGATCATAACACATAATAGGTGACTATAGACTTGAAAGATAGGATCAAGAACACACATATATTCATGAAAACATAGTAGGTTCAGATCTGAAATCATGGCACTTAGGCCCTAGTGACAAGCATTAAGCATAGCAAAGTCATAGCAACATCAATCTCAGAACATAGTGGATACTAGGGATCAAACCCTAACAAAACTAACTTGATTACATGGTAAATCTGATCCAACCCATCACCATCCAGCAAGCCTACGATGGAATTACTCACGCACGGCGGTGAGCATCATGAAATTGGTGATGGAGGATGGTTGATGATGACGACGGCGACGAATCCCCCTCTCCGGATCCCCAAACGGACTCTAGATCAGCCCTCCCAAGAGAGATTAGGGCTTGGCGGCAGCTCCGTGTCGTAAAACATGATGGAACTTTCTCTCTGATTTTTTTCTCCGTGAAACAGAATATATGGAGTTGGAGTTGAGGTCGGTGGAGCTCCAGGGGCCCATGAGATAGGGGGGAGCGCCCTAGGGGTGGGCGCCCCCCTTTCTCGTGGACATGCCCTGGGCCCCCTGACGTATTTCTTTCGCCCAGAAATTCTTATTAATTCGAAAAAGTGCCTCCGTGGATTTTCAGGACATTCAGAGAACTTTTCTTTTCTACCCATAAAACAACATCATGGCAGTTCTACTGAAAACAGTGTCCGTCCGGGTTAGTTTCATTCAAATCATGCAAATTAGAGTCCAAAACAAGGGCAAAAGTGCTTAGAAAAGTAGATACATTGGAGACGTATCACTGGGCTAGCTGGAGTCCGGTATCTGGGCTATAGCAGGCTAACAGGACTTCGGTAAACACCACATGACATTTCCCGAAGGGACAGACACAGGAACGAAGAAGGACACATGCCGGCCAGCCTAAGTGTTCCGGAGCAGTAGCAAGCTAACAAGGCTCAGTGGAAGCAATGGAGACATTTCCCGGTAAGAGAGGCTACCAAGGATAAACAACTAGATAGTCAGATCCCACACATACCAAGCATTTCAATAACATACACACAATATGCTCGATATGTGCAAATACAACATGGCATCACAAATGACTCTAAAACTCAAGTATTTTATTCAATAGGCTTCGGGGAGCGAGATAATATAAACATGGGTCTCATGACCCAACATTCAGAGCATACAAGTCAAAACACAAGCGGAAGCTTTACATGTCTGAGTACAGACATCTACAAATGAAAAAGGCCAAGAAGCCTGACTATCTACCAGATCCTACCGGGGGCACAAGATCGTAGCTGAGATAACAAGCTAAACGTCGAAGTCCACGCAGAATTACTAGCGAGATTGAAGTCTCTCTGCAAAAACATAAATTAAGCAAACGTGAGTACAAATGTACCCAATAAGACTTACATCAGAACTATCTACATATGCATCATTGTCAACAAAGGGGATGGTGGGGTTTAACTGCAGCAAGCCAGCTTTGACTCGGTGGCTATCCTGGACTACGACTGCAAGTAACTCTTTTGAGGTGGCACACACGAGTCCACATATTCACCATATCAATACACCACTATGGATCCGCTCCCGTCTCCCTACGAGAACGCCATCCATAGCAATCACGCTTATCTTGCGTATTTTAGAGTATCCACTTTCACTTTTCTATGAAGTGTATAGGCAACCCAGAGGTCCTTTACCGCGGACGCGGCTATTCGAATAGATTATTCATAACCCCGCAGGGGCGTACTTCTTCACACATGTTTCCACCACTTAGCGTCTGGACACGACATGTGCTCGACAGACTTCAAGCGGAAGCCGACGTGGGTGTAGACCACGACCTTCCTAAACACTCAAGTCTCTAGTCCAGGTTTATCGCCTATTCAGGTTCCATCCGCAGGGAGTCCAGCAGAAGTTTCCACATATGGCCCCGAACGATGTGTGCAGGGTTCCCGAGACACCAAACGGCGCCCGGTACACCATGCCATGTGCCTACCGCATTACAGCCCACCCCTCGGGTCAGCGCTGCGCACGGCCTCCAGCATACTACAAACACCAGAAACTACTTGCAACTCCTGGACAGAGGACTAGGGTGGTTAAGAAGTCAAGAGGGGTCATATTTCAGGGCCCAATGCATGGTAGTAGTTGTTTCATGGATCACAAACACAGAACTCAGTTCCTGAGGACGGCTTCAATGAGAAAACCCACCATGTACTACTACATGGCTTCTCACCGCTACCTTTACCAAATCTTGTTCACACACTTAGATCACACATAGTAGGACATGTTCATCACCATTCCAATTCATCCCCGATGAATCGGACCTGACTCAACTCTAAGCAGTAGCATGGATGACAAAAAAGCATGAACGAGTAGGCACATCAGGGCTGAAACAACTCCTACTCATGCTAGTGGGTTTCATCTATTTACTGTGGCAATGACAGGTCATGCAGAGGATAAGGGGTTCAACTACCGCAACATGTAACAGTTGAATCGTTGTTGTCCTAATGCAGTAAAAGAGAGCAGGAGCGAGAGAGTGGGATTGTATCGGAATGAACAAGGAGGTTTTGCTTGCCTGGCACTTCTGAAGATAGTATAGCTCTTCATCGGTGTCTTCGAACTCATCGTCGGAACACGTCAACTGAAGGGGGACAAATACCGGCAAACAAGGAGGAACGCAATCAATTCGATGCACAATATGATGCATGATCATGACATGTCAATTTGTTGTGATTTGAGCTAATGCAACTAGTAACAGATTAAATGAAGTTGATTTCAATCCAAGATTCAAATTCAAACTCCATATGTGGATATTCAAATGCCATTTATATGATTTTTCCTAAACAGCCAGTATAAGTTGTTCTAACATCCATGAAACCAGTACAGATGGATAGACTGGATTTTGTGATCATTTTTCATATATAACTTATTTCATTCTAAGTTACGGTTGAATTTATATGAATTTTTGAAGTTTAGAGCATTTTCTGGAATTTATAAACCTTTTCTGATTTATTTTAATTTCAGAAAATACGTTCTGCGTCAGCACCGCGTCATGCTGATGTCAGCTGGTTAACAGAGTCGGCCATGTCAAACCTGACATGTGGGGGCCACACGTTAGTGACACAAGGCTGTTTAGGTCGCTCACAGGTGGGCCGGGTCAACGTCCACGTCAGCAGGGTCAACTCTGACACGTGGGTCCCGCTGGGTTAATCTAAACTAAGTGGAAAATAAAACCTGGGGTTAATTAGGGCGTGGGACCCAGCTGTCATTGACTACACGGGGTTGTTAGTAGGGTGCTTAGGCCCTAATGACGCGCCACGTCGGCTGTCGCCGGGGTTCGGCCGGCGGCGGCCAAAACAACAGCGGAGGCTCGCCGGATATTGAGCTACAGGTGGCCGCTGGACACGCGGAGACCACCGGGATGTAGCCCGTGCTCTCCCACATCTAAAGGAGCAGGTGGGTGGCCACGGGGGCGCGGGAGCGCGCCAGAATGGAGCCCGCGGCGGCAGCCGGAGCTCTGGTGAGCTCGGACGGTCGCTGTAGGGCACGTGGGGAGGATCTAGGGCTGGCTACGGGCTCCTGGAGAGGCGAGGAGAATGATGACGCGTGCGGGAGCGGCTGGTTCGGGCTCTTGCGATGGCGGCGTCATGGCCGGCGGCATGAAGCTCTCGGCTCCGGTGGTTGTCATGGCTAGAGTGAGCAAAAGTGCGCGGGGAGAGAGGGGAATCTAAGAGGAGCTCATGGTGGGGTCGACGGCAGTCTCAGCAGGCTCGGGGACGACCTCTAGCCCACGTATCGACGACGACCTCCGGCTGTCAGATGTGGCGGTGACGAGCTCGAGGGCGACGGATCCAGACACCCGAGTTCATGTTCTTCGGCATGGAGCTTCACGGCGTCAACGAGGGAGCTAGAGGAAACGGCAATGGGGCAAGGGGATGGCGGTGGGCGCGGTGGGAGTAAGCGGCGGCGACGGATGTGTTCGGGTCCGAGGTGTGGGGCAAGAGAGAGGCGGGGAACGGTGATGAGGGCAAGAAGGTGGGGCTTGGGGACGTGCGTGGCATCGTCTAGACACGTCGGGGCAGCGGTGGGAAGCAGGACGTGGCACGACGCATGGTCGCGCGCGTCGAACACACGCCTCTCGTCCTTCTGGCGAGAGGAGGGAGATGACTGGTAGAGCTGGTGTGCTGGGCCGCCAGGTTGGCTGCTACAGGTAAGAGGCCAGGTTAGCTTCTTTCCCCCTCTTTTCTAATTCTGTTTCAATTTTATATTTATTCTATAACTTTAGGGCTTTTTTAGAAATACCAAAACAATCTCAAAATTCATGAAACTACTCAAGGCTAATTTTTGGAATATTTCCAACAGTAAAGATTTTAGTTCATGAATATTTGGACATTTAAAATATTATATGGCATTTAAATGCCCAAATGCAAATAGCATATGATTTAGTTCAGTGACCCAATGCTGTCCTAGAAAAATGTGAATCATTTTTGTCATAGGTTCTAGACCAAGTCAAAGATGATGAACATTTTTTAAGGGCAATTCAGGTTCATTGAAAAGATTTAATTTTGAACCTATTTGAATTGATTTAGTGCTAGGGTTTGAACATCCCCATTTCAAGTTTTTGAGGGAAGGTAAACATGATGCATGGAGATTATGCAATGACAGGCAAGACTAAGCTAGGGCTATGACAACTCACCCCCACTAAACAAGAATCTTGTCCCGAGATTCAAGACATGAGGTAAGAGGACAGAGGGGATACAAAGCTAACACGATCTTCATGATCCAACTGCCTTCATAGGAATGTTGGTTCCTTGCTTCATGTTGATATTGATATCCTTGCTCTCAAGATCTTCATTCAACTCGATGACGATGAAAAGAGATTCTACAAGAAACAATCTCCTTGAAGATTCGAGCAACTCATGATCAACTCACGGGATGAGACTAACACACATCAGGGGTGATGGAAAAGTAGATGACGAGGGTTCACTAGGTAGAAAAAAATTCCACACTTAGGTGGGTGATGAACGGTTGTCAACGTAGCGAGGAGTTGAGTTGCCATAACACCAAAACAAGACATCTTGGAGGAGGGTGACCCGTAGAATCATCCCCTAAGTGGAAAAAAGAATTACTTTTGATTTAGAGAACATTGGATTTCTCTAAACCAACCTGAGGCAATTTAGCAACAAATGTTTGGCGGCTGCGAAAGGATGGCATAACCGGACTAGAATGGATGATGTGGTCTACCTTGTTGAAGACAACGCAAGGAATGATTTTTGCCTATCATCAGAAATGGATGAGACCTATGGTAGGACCACTTTTGAAGGTGATCCTCACCAGAAATTACCGAGAAGGGTAGTCCATGGTTGAATGGCAGAATGGCGGTGCAAGCTAGGAGCAAAATGCTAATGCTGGGAATGATTCTATTAACTGGGAGAAACTCAACAGTAGAGAGTGATTCCACTGTTAGAAAGGTTATGGCATAATCGAAGAAACTGAGAGCGGATCCCAATTAATGCCGACGATAAATCCTAGTGCTTGCGCGTGCTCTCAAGAACTTGAGCATTTCCATATTCATCAAGGTTTTACCAATACCGGTGTCAAGGATCCTGGAAACACATCATATACCATGATGAGTAGTGATGGACGATGCAGATGCAAAGGGAGATAACACCTTCTCAGATTTCTCCTTAGCGAGGCCAAGGAAACAAAATCTGATGATCGACCGAGAGATATTTAGTACTCCGCTTCTAATGTTCTCCTTGATACTAGTGTATCCCATTCATAGATATGGTTTGATATCTAGAACATCAAGTAAAGGTCAGACTTCGGGAACACAAAAATCCATAAGGGACATCTAGGGAGTAAATTCTACGAAATCCTTATGGGGAGGCGGCCAACTTCCTCAATCAAGATACTACAATAACAAGCCTTCCGGCTGGGTGTGTTGGCCACGACATCGACTTCCCGGGTTACAGAGAGACCAATATTATTGTTCTTGGGAAATGCTCCAACCATCATATCTGCCTGAGATTCAAATCTGGTCGGTGTCAGAATATTCCAGACCCATCAAGTCTAGAAAAGAAAATAAAAGTTTGCAACACAAATTGACGAGATGATGTTGCGAGATTCTCGGGGGATGAACTACGATAGTAAGCCCCAAAACATGAGCTGGTTTTGCTACACACATGTGAACACGCTGTCCCAGACAAGCATGATCACGTAGTAGTCTTATAATAAAACACTACCGAGTTCTTGTTGGGAACCATCAATGAGGATATTGTAATCTTGTGCATGCACTAGTATTAGCACAACAAACTCCCTTTTCCTTGAACAAATCAATCAGTGGCTTGGGGTGTTAGGAATTACACATGGAGTGGAGGTAGCGATCCTATCAAACCATGGAATACTTTGCACATGCATGACTGACTTGGTATGTGGAGGGTAAACCCCTCCGTCGAGCTGTGGATGCGGGCGAACGTCTTCCACCCTCGATCAAGATACATCACATTAGGGGCTGGGAATGCAACACGGACTCACGTGCCGTTGATCCCACAGCCCCTCATGTGCAATCTCAGTGTCTCGGGTGGGTCCAACTCCATCGCGCGCACAAACGGAGCTGGAAGCCGGAGGCGACGACGAGGCGCCCGGCGCAGCCTGACGAAGAACTCGCAAGGGTCGTGCCCTATATGGACCGCCGTGGGGGGAGGAGCCGCCGACGGAGGTGAAGCTGACGCGCCGCCCCGTCCGCCTCTTCCCCGAGCGCCTTGACCTCGTCCTCGACCTCGTCCGCGACCTCGCCCCCTCCCTCTTCCCCTTATGGCTGGCTCTGCCACCACGGGCGCGGAAGAGGGAGAGATGCGCTGTCTGGCGGCGACCCTCGCCGCCACCGATGAAGGGCCTGGGTTCCCTTTCTCCATGGCAGAAGAGAGAAAGGGGAGCAGAAGCTGAAGAAAAGAGAAGATGCGAGAGTGCGGGTTTCTGTGCTCCCATCCTGCTCTTTATAAAGGAGCGAGGTGGGGGCTCGGCCGCCCTGCTCAGCGAATCAAGGCACGGGAAGGGCAGGGCGTCGGGGCCAACCCGCTGCCTCTGCTCGCGACGGCCCAGTTTCCCACTCCACCGTCCGTGACCCCAAGCGCATGGGAGCCGCGTGGCGGGGATGCAGAACCAAGGCGACAGATGAGGCGGCCTCACTCCGCCCCGTGAACGCGGGGAGTGGACGTCCCGAAAACCATGCACCGGCCCCGTCCAGTAAATGCATCACGCCCCCACACCTACCTCCGTTTAGAGAGGAGGGCGTGAACCGTCCCCATCATCGTGGCCTGGCGCATGCTTGAGGGGCTTAGCCCCGCGCACACCTCCCACGATCTCTCCCACGACGATCTTCGGCAGAGAACTTTGACGTTCTCGATGCCGGCTTCCGGCAAGCTTGTTGCTAGGAAGGCTTTTATCTTCGGCAGAGAACTTTGACGTTCTCGATGTCGGCTTCCGGCAAGCTTGTTGCTAGGAAGGCTTTTATCTTCGACAGAGAACTTTGACGTTCTCGATGCCGGCTTCCGGCAAGCTTGTTGCCAGGAAGGCTTTTATCTTCGGCAGAGAACTTTGACGTTCTCGATGCCGGCTTCCGGCAAGCTTGTTGCCAGGAAGGCTTTTATCTTCGGCAGAGAACTTTGACGTTCTCGATGCCGGCTTCCGGCAAGCTTGTTGCCAGGAAGGCTTATGGCGAAGAACGTCATTGTTCTTGACACCGGCTCACGGCAAGATCGTTGTCGGAAAGGCTTATGGCGAAGAACTTTGTCGTTCTTGACACCGGCTCCCGGCAAGATCATTGCCGGAAAGGCTTATGGCGAAGAACTTCGTCGTTCTTGACACCGGCTCCCGGCAAGATCGTTGCCGGAAAGGCTTATGGCGAAGAACTTCGTCGTTCTTGACACCGGCTCCCGGCAAGATCGTTGCCGGAAAGGCTTATGGCGAAGAACTTCGTCGTTCTTGACACCGGCTCCCAGCAAGATCGTTGCCGGAAAGGCTTATGGCGAAGAACTTCGTCATTCTTGACGCCGGCTCCCGGCAAGATCGTTGCCGGAAAGGCTTATGGCGAAGAACTTCGTCGTTCTTGACACCGGCTCCCGGCAAGATCGTTGCCGGAAAGGCTTATGGCGAAGAACTTCGTCGTTCTTGACGCCGAAAAGATTGGCCCTAAGGGCGCTGCCAGCCCCCGGGCCATAACTGCGTTCAAACATAGCAAGTGATTAGCATCCGAAGTGCACTTAACTCGCTTGCGAATTTTGACTTCTGCTACATATTCCCTATGCCTGCTGGAATGCTTTCCGGTGCGTACGATCCAGCCAGCAGCGCTTGAGGGAATGGGCCCTTAGCGGCTATTCGGGAACGTCGCCTCCCGGAAAGGTTTACCTTCTTGGTTCTAGCGCAACCGCACAAGTTGCCGAGCGGACTCGAGGCAACATGGAGCGCAACTAGCCCCGAGAAGGCTCCTTGGCATACAGGTCTATGCAGAAATCTCAAATAAATAGTGCATGCTATCTTCCTGTTCAACCTCTCTTTGTACGTCCACCTTACGCTTTCTAGGGAAACCTGCCGGTGCAGGCACCCTTGCCGCGAGTGCCGAGTGCGGAACTTCAGCAGCCTGCTGGCGGGGTCACTACCGACAAGCAATCTTGTCACAACTAGTTGCAGCTCACTTAGGTTGTTGAGCGGGCTCGAAACAAAGTAAGGGCGCTAGCGGCTCACTTAAGTTGCTGAGCGGACTCGAAGCCAAGTAAGGGCGCTAGCAGCTCACTTAAGTTGTTGAGCGGACTCGAAACAAAGTAAGGGCGCAACTAGCTACGAGTTGATTCCTTCGCGCACAGGTTTTGCGTACAAAGAACAAGATCTCCGAGGCGGATAACTTTATATAGAAAGGAAATATCTAAAGTTTCGCATGACTTAGCTTTTCTGTTGCCGCACTGGCGCCGTTCTTTTGCTCGCCCGCTTCTTAGGTGCCATGACGATGAAGAACAGCTGAGCCTTAACGTGGATGGAACAGCTGCCGCCGAAGCGCCCCCTACCTGGCGCGCCAGAGATGTCGGGGAAACTGATCCACGAACACCTATGGGGATCGGCGGACCGAACCCCTTTCGGTTCGGTGAGGGCGGAGGTTGAACAAAGAGCGGATCGAGGCGGTACACGCGGGCGGTTTTACCCAGCTTCGGGCCGCACGGATGCATAAAACCCTACTGCTGCTTGTTTGTGTGTATTGAATCTTTGCTCAGGAGCGATCGACGCTACCAGACTGAGCGTGGGAGTGTTTCTGGTGTCTCCAATGAGCCGAACTGGCCGACCCTCCTCTACGTTGCGCTTGGGCCTCCTTTTATACTCTCAAGGGGCTACCCACAGGTGGCAACATAGACTAGAAGGGTAAAAATGGAAAAGGATGCGGTAGGTGTAGCTACCGCTACTGTCGATACAGTGCGCCCTACCTAACTCTGACGGCAGGGGACAAGGGCATTAAATGCCTGTCTGAGTCTCCCAAACAGTGCAAAAGGTGACCGTTAGGAGTGCCACCGTTTGCCATGATGGGCTTCTCTCCGTCTCCGCTTGCCACCACGTACCCCTAGCTGCACGGCCTCCTGCCACGTGTGCTTGGGAGAGTCCCAGAGCAACACGTTAGCAGGTGTGCTGGAGCGCGGGCACGAAGTGGGGGTTTCCCGCGGCAAGCTCCTTGCCGCGGCCGTCGTCTTGTCACGTCTGGAAGCTTGTTGCTCGCCGGATCTTGCCGGGACGCAGGGCACGTCGCGGCAAGCTTTTCTTGGTATGCCTTGAGTGGCCTTCCCGGCAAGCTCCTCTTGCCGGGGTCTTGTCTCTTCCCGGCAAGATCCTCTTGTCGGGGCCTTGGTTGGCCTTCCCGGCAAGCTCCTCTTGCCGGGGCCTTGGTTGGCCCTCCCGGCAAGCTCCTCTTGCCGGGGCCTTGGTTGGCCCTCCCGGCAAGCTCCTCTTGCCGGGGCCTTGGTTTGAGTACTTTGTCCTTGAATGGTCTTCAAGGGAACCACGGAGGGTCTTGGCAGTCACCCGGCAAACCTTGCCGCGGGGTGCTGCAACTGCTCGTGCACGAGTTCGGGATACTAGGGTACCCCTACTCTAGTATACTGACAGTATGATTCCAAAGGAAGCAAAACTAACTTTCTCGAATTCATGGCGGCAACTTACATCAGATGCGCATGAACTAGAGAAAATCACTTCTTACACCAAACATATACTTCATGAACGGGACATGAAAATAATGCTTACAAAAGTTTCCAACACTAGCTTGATGTTCAACATGAATCATGGAGGAGACAAGATGCTCCTGATGGGATCAATAGTAACTCATCAGAATTTCCATATCACTGGACTTCCACCATCATTTGAACATGGGGATACCATTGGTCAGACCAAAAAAATATAATGATGTATGCTCGAGGGATCAACCACGAGTAAGACAACATTACGAACATCGTTGGTTCTGATTTGATTTGACGATACCCCATACTCAAATCAAAGATTGGGTAAGATAATAGGTCCAACAACTGATCACGAGGACCAATTGATGAAGATATCATCTTTCTTCAACACACACACACACACGCACACAAGGATATCCCTTTGGAAATGAACTAAGTTAGACAAGCTTTTATCTTCCAACTCTCCAACTTGTTGTTTAGCTTGACCAACTAGCTCAAGGGTATCCCACACAGATTCTTGGAGAAGGGGTGGTTTACAAGAAACCAACTTGATCACAAACTCAACATACCTGTCAGGTGACAACCTGGTAATACTTCCGAGAAGATATCTGGAAAATCACGAACCACCGGTATGTTATTAAGCTCGAAAACAATCTTGCTTTTCAGGGCAAGACGATGTGATCAGGAGAGTGATAGATTACACAATCCTAACTCATTAATCAAAGTGTGCACCCGAAATATGGATTAGGAAGCACGATCAATCTTAGAGTGATAATTCAATAACCAACATGCTAAGAGTGAGTTTATTGTCCATTAACTACCAAGCAACAGGGTTGCTAGGAGTATTGATTTCACACATCATAGTTCACTTGTCGGCATTCCGGTTGCAACAACACGGGACCAAGAAACGAATGATGATGGTGAGGAGTATCACTGTGTCAAGAATTCATAAGAGGTCGTGCAATTCCTATGATATTCTTGACATAAAGGGGGTAATACTCGAAGGTAGAACAGAACAAAAGCTGGTTTGGCATTTTGATCTGCGAAATACAACTACTTTGTCCCAATCCTAGATATGGATGAGGTACTGGAGTTTATTTCTCCTAGTCATTCTGGAATAGAATGGCTTGATGGACCACAAGGATAATAGGCATCGATAACACGAATGCACAACTATTCATGACTATCAATTGATAGAGAGAGGTCGGAATACAACTAAAGAGAACAACTCAAAGGAACCAAGTTCAGCAAGTTTCTTCCGGATAACCCATGCAGACAAGGTAGGACTTAGCAGAGTCACAACATAGAATCGAGAACTCGTCAAGCGCACTCTGGTTGTGATCTTTCGGTTTTGTGAGGAACTTCTGCCATAAGAAGTTCATGGTATTTGGAAGAAGGATATACCACGGACCACGAGAACTATCGCAAAGGTTACTAATATCTGAAAGGTACGAGCAACACTATCAACACGAGGTAAGTAGAGTGAATCTTGGGTCAAGAACCCAGGATTAGAATACCTACTACTAAATGGCATCACGGGATGCTTTCGAGAATGAAGGCCAGAACCATCACACTGGGAACACAAAACATTGCTAGATTACTGAGTGGTTCTCAAAGACACCTAGGGTCATAATACTAACCCCAACATACATGTCAAGGCAATGGAGTACCTCAACAGACTGATTAGTGTGCTTAATATGGCCCAAAGGAACATCGAGAACGGGAAGAAGGGTTTACAAATGCATCCGATTGTTTAGAAACCCGGGATGACTCAGACAACATAAAGGCTGTAAATGCTCGAAAAGATTTGAGACATCCTGCAAAATAGTGGCATAACCACTTAACATTGCAATATCAAGGTTCTGAGATCAATTGTCAACACACAGAAGTGGTAGGAACTGAACTAGGGCTTGAAACCAACAATCTTATAAGTGTACATATTAGTAACACGTCATCCTGATAGATAGATGAGAAGGCCTAGTTCTTAATCCCGGTAGAAAAGAATAGGTCGACTCAGATCAGAAGGGCATAAGGTAAAGGAGTAAAAAGAGCCTTATGTTCCCTTCCACAATCAATTCCCTTATATAACTAAAGCATTTCTAGACGCAACTTCGACCAGTTTGGCTTGGTAATCCCATAGGCAGTCAGGATCTGATACCAAAGCTGTCAGGACCCTGATCCTATGCCACACCGATCTAGCATGTAACACCTCATATCACTTTGCGGCCTCAAGCACGGTATTCCCACAGGTGTCGCCATTACCAGGCCCGGGACCGTTTGCGCCTTTTGGCTCACGTATATGATAGTGTCGCTAGCATCCATATGACAAAGAACCCGGGCTGACATGGCCAGTCGTGAACCCAAAGTGGCACTAACTTACAGGGACAAGCATACATGACCCAGCAACGAACATGTCGATCATCAGCGAGTGAATCCGGGCTGTAGCAGCTGGGCTAGCAGGACTCCGATATCCGGACTATAGCAGGCTAACAGGACTCTGGTAGACATCACGTGACATTTCCCCCGAAGGGACAGACACAGGAACGAACAAGGACACATGCCGGCCAGCTTAAGTGTTCCAGAGTAGTAGCAAGCTATGAAGGCTCAGTGGAAGCACTAGGAGACATTTCCCCGTAAGAGAGGCTACCAAGGATAAACAACTAGATAGTCAGATCCCACACATACCAAGGATTTCGATAACATACACACAATATGCTCGATATGTGCAAATACAACATGGCATTACAACATGACTCTACAACTCAAGTATTTTATTCAATAGGCTCCGAGGAGCGAGATAATACACACATGGGTCTGATGACCCAACATTCAGAGCATACACGTCAAAACACAAGCAGAAGCTTAACATGTCTGAGTACAGACATCTACAACTGAAAAAGGTTGAGAAGCTTGACTATCTACCAGATCCTACCATGGGCACAAGATCGTAGCTGAGATAACAAGCTAAACGTTGAAGTCCATGCGGAACTACTAGCGAGACTGAAGTATCTCTGCAAAAACATAAATTAAGCATATGTGAGTACAAATGTACCTAGCAAGACTTACATCAGAACTATCAACATATGCATCATTGTCAACAAAGGGGATGGTGGGGTTTAACTGCAGCAAGCCAGCTTTGACTCGGTGGCTATCCTGGACTACGACTGCAAGTAACTCTTTTGAGGTGGCACACACGAGTCCACATATTCACCAAATCAATACACCACTATGGATCCGCTCCCGTCTCCCTACAAGAACGCCGTCCATAGCCCTCACACTTATCTTGCGTATTTTAGAGTATCCACTTTCATTTCTCTATGAACTGTATAGGCAACCCAAAGGTCCTTTACCGCGGACGCGGCTATTCGAATAGATTATTCATAACCCTGCAGGGGCGTACTTCTTCACACATGCTTCCACCACTTAGGGTCTGCACACGACATGTGCTCGGCAGACTTCACGGAAAAGCCGGCGTGGGTGTAGACCACGACCTACCTAAACACTCAAGTCTCTAGTCCAGGTTTATCGCCTATTCAGGTTCCATCCGCGGGGAGTCCGGCCGAAGTTTCCACATACGGCCCCGAACGATGTGTGCAGGGTTCCCGAGACACGAAACGGGCGCCCGGTACACTGTGCCACGTGCCTACCGCATCACAGCCCACCCCTCGGGTCAGCGCTGCGCACGGCCTCCAGCATACTACAAGCACCATAAACTACTTGCAACTCCTGGGCAGAGGACTAGGGTGGTTAAGAAGTCGAGCGGGGTCATATTTCAGGGCCCAATGCATGGTAGTAGCTGTTTCATGGATCACAAACACAGAACTCAGTTCCTGAGGACGGCTTCAATGAGATAACCCACCATGTACTCCTACATGGCCTCTCAATGCTACCTTTACCAAATCGTGTTCACACACTTAGCTCACACACAGTAGGACATGTTCATCACCATTCCAATTCATCCCTGATGAATCAGACCTGACTCAACTCTAAGCAGTAGCAGGCATGCCAAACAAGCATGAATGAGTAGGCACATCTTGGGTCAAACAACTCCTACTCATGCTAGTGGGTTTCATCTATTTACTGTGGCAATGACAGGTCATGCAGAGGATAAGGGGTTCAACTATCGCAACATGTAACAGGTGAATCATTGTTGTCCTAATGCAGTAAAAGAGAGCAGGAGCGAAAGAGTGGGATTGTATCAGAATGAACAAGGGGGTTTTGCTTGCCTGGCACTTCTGAAGATAGTATAGCTCTTCATTGGTGTTTTCGAACTCATCGTCCGAACACGTCTACTGAAGGGGGACAAATACCGGCAAACAAGGAGGAACACAATCAATGCGACGCACAATATGATGCATGATCATGACATGTCAATATGTTGTGATTTGAGCTAATGCAACTAGTAACATATTAAATGAAGTTGGTTTGAATCCAAGATTCAAATTCAAACTCCATATGTGGATATTCAAATGCCATTTATATGATTTGTCCTAAATAGCCAGTATAAGTTGTTCTAACATACATGAAACTAGTACAGATGGATAGATTGGATTTTTCTGATCATTTTTCATATATAACTTATTTCATTCTGAGTTTCGGTTGAATTTATATGAATTTTTGAAGTTTAGAGCATTTTCTGGAATTTATAAACCTTTTTTGATTTATTTTAATTTCAGAAAATACTTTCTGCGTCAGCACTGCGTCATGCTGACATCAGCTGGTCAACAGAGTCGGCCAGGTCAAACCTAACATGTTGGGGCCACACGTCAGTGACACATGGTTGTTTAGGTCGCTGACAGGTGGGGTCAACGTCCACGTCAGCAGGGTCTACTCTGACGCATGGGTCTTGCTGGGTTAATCTAAACTAACCAGAAAATAAAACTTGGAGTTAATTAGGGCGTGGGACCCAATTGTCATTGACTACTTGGAGTTGTTAGTACGGTGCTTAGGCCCTAATGACGTGCCACGTCGATTGTCGCCGGGGTTCGGCCGGCGGCGACCAAAACAATGGCGGAGGCTCGTCGTAAATTGAGCTACAGGCGGCGGCTGGACATGCGGAGACCACCGGGACGTAGCCCCTGCTCTCCCACATCTAGAGGACCAGGTTTGTGGTCGGCAGGGTGCTGGAGCTCGCCGGAACGGAGCTCGTGGTGGCGGCCGGAGCTCGGGTGAGCTCGGGCGGTGGCTGTAGGGCACGTGGGGAGGATCTGGGGGTGGCTACGGGCTCCTAGAGAGGCGAGGAGAACGATGACGCGTGTGGGAGCAGCTGGTTCGGGCTCTGGCCACAGCGGCGCCATGGCCGGCGGCACGGAGCTCTCGACTCCGGTGGTTGTCATGGCTACAGCGAGCAAAAGCGCGCGGGGAGAGAGGGGAATCGAAGAGGAGCTCACTGTGGGGTCGACGGCAGTCTCAACGGGCTCGGGGACGACCTCTAGCGCATGTATTGACGACGACCTCCAACGGCCAGATGCGGCGGTGACGAGCTCGAGGGCGACGGATCCAGGCACCCGAGGTCTCGTTCTTCGGCTTGGAGCTTCACGGCATCGATGGGGAGCTAGGGGAAACGGCAACGGGGCAAGGGGATGGCGGTGGGCGCGGTGGAAGTGAGCGGCGGCGACGGACGCGTTCGGGTCCAAGGTGCGGAGCAAGAGAGAGGCGGGGAATGGGGACGAGAGTGAGAAGGTGGGGCTTGGGGACGTGCGTGGCATTGTCCAGACGCGTCGGGGCAGCGGCGGGAAGCAGGAAATGGCACGGCGCGTGGTTGCGTGCGTCGAACACGCGCCTCTCGTCCTTCTGGCGAGAGGAGGGAGATGACTGACAGAGCTGGTGGGCTGGGCCACCAGCTGGGCCGCCAGGTGGGCTGCTATAGGTAAGAGGCCAGGTTAGCTTCTTTCCCCCTCTTTTCTAATTCTGTTTCCGTTTTCTATTTATTCTGTAACTTTAGGGCTTTTCTAAAAATACCAAAACAATCTCAAAATTCATGAAACTGCTCAAGGCTACTGTTTGGAATATTTCCAACAGTAAAGATTTTAGTTCATGAATATTTGGACATTTAAAATATTATATAGCATTTAAATGCCCAAATGCAAATAGCATATGATTTAATTCAGTGACCCAATGTTTTCCTAAAAAATGTGAATCATTTTTGTCAGAGGTTCTAGACCAAGTCAAAGATGATGAACATTTTTTAAGGGCAATTCAGGTTCATTGAAAAGATTTAATTTTGAACCTATTTGAATTGATTTAGTGCTAGGGTTTGAACATCCCCATTTCAAGTTTCTGAGGGAAGGTAAACATGATGCATGGAGATTATGCAATGACAGGCAAGACTAAGCTAGGGCTGTGACAGATAGTGTCACTAGCATCCATATGACAAGGAGCCCGGGCTGACATGGCTAGTCATGAATCCAAAGTGGCACTAACTTACAGGGACAGGCATACATGACCCAGCAACGAACGTGTCGATCATCAACGAGTGAATCCGGGCTGTAGCAACTGGGCTAGCAGGACTCCGGTAAACCGGGCTGTAGCAGGCTAATAGGACTTCGGTAGACACCGCGTGACATTTCCCCGAAGGGACAGACACAGGAACAAAGAAGGACACATGCCGGCCAGCCTAAGTGTTCCGGAGCAGTAGCAAGCTACCAAGGCTCAGTGGAAGCACTAGGAGACATTTCCCGGTAAGAGAGGCTACCAAGGATAAACAACTAGATAGTCAGATCCCACACATACCAAGCATTTCAATAACATACACACAATATGCTCGATATGTGCAAATACAACATGGCATCACAACATGACTCTACAACTCAAGTATCTTATTCAATAGGCTCCGAGGAGCGATATTACAAACATTGGTCTCATGACCCAACATTCAGAGCATACAAGTCAAAGCACAAGCGGAAGCTTAACATGTCTGAGTACAGACAACTACAAATGAAAAAGGCTGGGAAGCCTGACTATCTACCAGATCCTGCCGAGGGCACAAGATCGTAGCTGAGGTAACAAGCTAAACATCAAAGTCCACGCAGAACTACTAGCGAGACTGGAGTCTCTCTGCAAAAACATAAATAGGCAAACGTGATTACAAATGTACCCAGCAAGACTTACATTAGAACTAACTACATATGTATCATTATCAACAAAGGGGGTGGTGGAGTTTAACTGCAGCAAGCCAGCTTTGACTCGGTGGCTATCCTAAACTACGACTGCAAGTAACTCTTTGAGGTGGCTCACACGAGTCCACATATTCACCATAACAATACACCACTATGGACCCGCTCTCGTCTCCCTACGAGAACACCATCCATAGCACACACACTTATCTTGCATATTTTAGAGTATCCACTTTCACTTGTCTATGAACTGTATAGGCAACCCTGAGGTCCCTTAGCGCGGACGCGGCTATTCGAATAGATCATATTAACCCTACATGGGTGTACTTCTTCACACACGCTCTCGCCACTTATCGCCATGTACACATCATGTATCTCGGCAACCTTCAAGCGGAAGCCTGGCGAGGGTGTCAGCCATGACCTGACTAACCACACAAGTCTCTAGTCTAGGTTTATTGCCTATTAGGGTTCCATCCGCAAGGAGATCCGACCAGGGTGTCGCTCACGGCCCCAAACGATGTGAGCGGGGTTCCCAAACCCACCATCCGGGTGCCACTTGGTACACCGTGCCACCGCGCCTAGTCTGTCCCAAGCCCACCTATACCTGGTGCCACTTGGTAGACTACTAGCACTACCTACAAACACCAGAAACTAGTTGCACCTCCTCAACAAAGATCGAGTTGATTAATAAGTCGAGAGAACTTGGAGTGCCCGAAGCCCAATGTGTGGTAGTAACTGTTCATGGATCACAAACACATAACTCAGTTCCTCGGGACAACTTCAATGAGACAACCCACCATGTACTCCTACATGGCCTATCACCGCTACCTTTACCAAATCGTGTTCACACACTTAGCTCACGCACAGTAGGACATGTTCAGACACCTCCAATTCATCCCCGATGAATCAGACCAGACTCAACTCTAAGAAGTAGCAGGCCTGACAACAAGCATGAATGAGTAGGCACATCAGGTCTCAAACAACTCCTACTCATGCTAGTGGGTTTCATCTATTTACTGTGGAAATGACAGGTCATGCAGAGGAAAGGGGTTCAACTACCGCAACATGTATCAATTGAATCATTGTTGTCCTAATGCAGTAAAGGAGATCAGGAGCGAGAGAGTGGGATTGTATCGGAATGAACAAGGGGGTTTTTCTTGCCTGACACTTTTGAATATAGCATAGCTCTTCATCTGTGTCATCAAACTCATCGTCGGTGCTTCCTCTACTGAGAGGGGACAAACACCGGCAAACAAGGAAGAACCCAATCAATGCAATGCACAATATGATGCACGATCTTGACATGGCAATATGCTGTGATTTTAGATAATGCAACTAGCAATAGGTTAAATGAAGTTGGTTTCAATCAAAGATTCAAATTCAAACTCCATATGTGAAGGTTTAAATGCCATTATATGATTTGGCCTAAGCAACAGCTATAAGTTGTTCTAACATGCAACAAAATGGAACAGATGAATTGATTGGATTTTTTTGATCATTTTTCATATAGAAATTATTTCATTTGGAGTTATAGTTGAATTTATATGATTTTTAGAAGTTTAAAGCATTTTCTGGAATTTCCTGGATTATTTTTAATCCATAAAATAGTTAACCGCGTCAGCACTACATCACTGTGACGTCATCAGGTCAAAGGAGTTGGTCCAGTTCAAACCTGACCCGTGGGTCCCGCGTGTCAGTGGCACAGTGGTAAAGATGGTTCAGTTAAAACATAACTAAAATTAGCAGGGCCGCGGGGGCCCACTCTCAGTGTTTGTTAGGGGCTAACTGGAGGTGATTAGCCCCTAATGATGGAGCCACGTCAGCTACGCCGGTGGCGACCATATCACGCGGCGGAGGCTCGCCGGAGTGGCTCGGCACGACGCTACAAAGGGTGGTTTGCGACGGGGTTTGGCTCTACGGGGAGCTGGAGGAGTGGCGCATCCACTGGTGGCAGCAACTGGAGCTGGGGTGGCCTGTAGCGGCGGCGGCCGCGAGTTGGGCGGTGACCGGAGCTCGGGCACATGTGGGCAGTGGCGCTACGGGGCACGGGCGAGTCAGCAAAAGAGCTAAACGGCTTCCTGGGGGCACCAGGAGCTCATTGCCATGCCCAGCAACGACGACCGTGGGCTAAAACGGTGGTACACGACTAAGCAGGTGGCGGCAGAGCTCGCGGGTACGATGGGGATTGGGGGTAGAGCACGCAAATGAGGCTGGGGGGGAGGTAAATGGTGCAGGAGCTCACAGCGGGGCCAGCGAGCGCGAGGGCAAGGTCAGGGACGCTCTGAAGCTCCTGAATCAACGGCGAGGATCCACGGTGACCGACGAGGGGAACGGTGGTGTTGGCAGCGTCCAGGGTCTTCAGGAACTGAGTGGCTCAGTGAGGAGGAAGAGGGAGGCGAGGCGGAGCTTCTTTGCGCGTCGGCGAGGCGTGGGGTGGCCGATGGCCGCGGTGGACGGTGTCAGTGGCGATGAGCCCCGCTCGGTGGTGAGAGAGAGGGATCCAGGGAAGGGGATGAGTGCGAGGGAGAAAGCGAGAGGGGGTCCAGGGTGTCGTGGCGTCGTCTGGGGGCGTCGTGGCAGCGGAAGGAAGCAGGAGGTGGCGGGGCGCGTGCTCGCGCGTGGTAGCCAGGATTTCTTGGCAAACGTTCAACCATGATATCTGCCTGAGATTCAAATCTGGTTGGTGTCAGGATATTCCAGACTCATCAAGTCCAGAAAGAAAGATGAAAGTTTGCACACAAATCGACGAGATGATGTTGCGCGATTCTCGGGGAATGAACTACGATAGCAAGCTCCAAAACATGAGCTGGTTCTGCTAAACACATGTGAACATGTTGTCCCAGACAAGTATGGCCACATAGTAGTCTTATAATAAAACACTACCGAGTTCAAGTTGGGAACCATCATTAATGATATCGGAGTCTCCGCGCAGAAGTCTAAAGTATTCACTTTAGAACAGACTTCTTTATCTTGAACAATTCAATCAGTGGCTTGGTGTGCTTAGGGTACATATAGAATGAAGGTTGCAAGTCTCCAGACCACAGAAAACTTCGCACATATGCATGACTGACTTGGAATGATTCCAAAGGAAGAAAAACTAACTTTCCCGAATTCACGATAGCAACTTGCACCAAATGCACATGAATTAGAGGAAGTCATTTCTTTCATCCAACATGTATATGCTTCATTAACGAGACATGAAGATAATACTTATAAAGTTTCCAACACTAGCTTAATGTTCAACATGAATCATGGAGAAGACAAAATGTTGCTGATGGACTCAACAACAAGTCATCGAGATTTCCATATGGATGGAAAACCACAATTATGCGAGCAAGGTGATAGCATTGGTCAGACCAAAAGATATTATGGTGTATGCTCGAGGAAACAAACACGAGTAAGAAAATATTACGAACATCGTTGGTTCTGAATTGATTTGATGATAGCCCATACTAAAATCAAAGTTTTGATAAGACAATAGATCCAACAATTGACCACGAGGATCAACCAATGAAGATATCATCTTTCTTCAACACACACACACACACACACACACACACACACACACACACACACACACACAAAGATATCCCTTTGGAATGAACTGAGTCGGACAAGCTATTATCTTCCAACTCTCCAAGTTGTTGTTTAGCTTAACCAACTTTCTTAGGGTATCCGACACAGATTCTTGGTGAAAGGATGGTTTATAGGAATATCAACGTGATCACAAGCTCAACATAGCGGTTAGGTGACAACCTGGTGATACTTCCGAGAAGATATTTGGAAAATCACAAACCTCCGATATGTTAGTAAGCTCGCGAACAATCTTGCTTTTAGGGCAAGATGATATGATCAATAAAGCGAGGGATTGACTCAATCCTAACTCATTGATCGGGGAGTGCACCAGAAATAAGGACTAGGTAGCATGTTCACTCTTAGAATGATAATTTCAATAACCAACATGGTAAGAATGAGATTGTTGTCCATTTAACTACCAAGCAACGGAGTTGCTAGGAGTATTGATTTCACACACCATGATTCACTTGTCGGCATTCTGTTTAAAACACAGAAACCGAGGGATGAACAGTGATGGCAGGAGGTATCACTGTGTCAAGAATTAATAAGAGGTGGTGCAATTCTCATGACAATCCTGACATAAAGGGGGTAATACTCCAGGGTAGAACAGAATCGAAAGCTAGATTGGCATTTTGATTTGCGGGTTACAACTGCTTTGACCCAATCCTGGATATGGATGAGGTTCTGGAATTTGTTTCTCCTAGTCATTTCGGAATAGAATGGGTTGACGGACCACAAGAGTAATAAGCATAAATGAGCACAAGTGCATAACTACTCTTGACTATCAATTGATAGACGAGGGTCAGAATACAATTAAAGAGGGACAACTCAAAAGAACATATGATTTTCTGAGTTGTGGATGCATAGATTAGTATATCGAACGACTTCAACATATTTCTTCCGGATAACCCATGCGGAGAAGGTAGAACTGACAGAGTCACAACATAGAATCGAGAACTCGACAACAACACTCTAGTTGTGATCTTTCGGATCAGCGAGGAACTTCAGCCATAAGCAGTTCATGATATTTGGAAGAAGGATATACCATGAACCTCGAGGTCTAATGCAAAGGTTACTAATAACCTAAGGGAACTAGCAAACACTATCAACACAAAGTAATTAGGGTGAATCTCGGGTTCAAGAACCCAGGAATAGAATGCCTACTAACTAAGTGGCATCACGGGATGCTTTCGAGATGAATGACCAGAATCACCACACTGTGATTACAAGACTTGGCTAGATTACTAGGCGATTAACTAAGACACCTAGGGTCATAATAATAGCTCCAACATATATGTCGAGGCAAGGAGATACCTCAACACACTGGTTAGTGTGGTTAACCTGGCCAAAAGGACATCAAAACAGAGGGAAAGGATTCTGCAAATGCATCAAATTGTTTAGAGACCTGGGATGACTCGGACAGCATAACGGTTGTAGATGCTCGAAAAGATTTGAGACAATCTACAAAATGGTGGCATAACCACTCGATCATCATATCAAGATTCTGAGGCCAGCTATGAACACCAAAAATGGTAGGAACTAAACTAAGGCTTAAATCCATCAATCCTATAGGTCTACAGATTAGCTACACGTGATCCTGATAGAAAGAAGCGAAAGCCTAGTTCCTTAACCCCGTAGGAAAGATAGGATGACTCAGATCAGAAGGGCATAAGGTATAAGGAGTAAAAAGAGCTTTACGTTCCCATCCACAATCAATTCCCTTACATAACTAAAGAATTTCTAGACTCAACTTCGACCAGTTTGGCATGGTAATCCTACAGGCAGTCAGGCTCTGATACCAAAGCTGTCAGGATCCCGACTCAATGCCACACCGATCTAGCATGTAACTCCTCATATCACTTTGCGGCCTCACACACGGTATTCCCGCGGGTGTCGCCTTACCAGGCCCAGGACCGTTTGCGCCTTTTGTCACACGTATATGATAGTGTCGCTAGCATCATTATGACAAGGAGCCCGGGCTGACATGGCTAGTCGTGAACCCAAAGTGGCATTAACTTACAGGGACAGGCATACATGACCCAACAACGAACGTGTCGATCATCAGCGAGTGAATCCGGGCTGTAGCAACTGGGCTAGTAGGACTCCGATAAACCGGCCTATAGCAGGCTAACAGGACTCTGGTAGACACCGCATGACATTTCCCCGAAGCGACAGACACAGGAACGAAGAAGGACACATGCCGGCCAACCTAAGTGTTCCGGAGCAGTAGCATGCTACCAAGGCTCAGTGGAAGCACTAGGAGACATTTCCCGATAAGAGAGGCTACCAAGGATAAACAACTAGATAGTCAGATCCCACACATACCAAGCATTTCAATAACATACACACAATATGCTCGATATTTGCAAATACAACATGGCATCACAACATGACTCTACAACTCAAGTATCTTATTCAATAGGCTCCGAGGAGCGAGATATTACAAACATTGGTCTCATGACCCAACATTCAGAGCATACAACTCAAAGCACAAGAGGAAGCTTAACATGTCTGAGTACAGACAACTACAAATGAAAAAGGCTGAGAAGCCTGACTATCTACCAGATCCTGCCGAGGGCACAAGATCGTAGCTGAGGTAACAAGCTAAACGTCAAAGTCCACGCAAAACTACTAGCGAGACTGAATGCTCTTTGCAAAAACATAAATTGGAAAACGTGAGTACAAATGTACCCAGCAAGACTTACATCAGATCTAACTACATATGCATCATTATCAACAAAGGGGGTGGTGGAGTTTAACTGCAGCAAGCCAGCTTTGACTCGGTGGCTATCCTGAACTACGACTGCAAGTAACTCTTTGAGGTGGCGCACACGAGTCCACATATTCACCATAACAATACACCACTATGGACCCGCTCTCGTCTCCCTACGAGAACGCCATCCATAGCACTCACACTTATCTTGCGTATTTTTGAGTATCCACTTTCACTTGTCTATGAACTGTATAGGCAACCCTGAGGTCCCTTAGCGCGGACGCGGCTATTCGAATAGATCATATTAACCCTACATGGGTGTACTTCTTAACACACGCTCTCGCCACTTATCGCCATGTACACATCATGTATCTCGGCAACCTTCAAGCGGAAGCCTGGCGAGGGTGTCGGCCACGACCTGACTAACCACACAAGTCTCTAGTCTAGGTTTATCGCCTATTCGGGTTCCATCCATAAGGAGATCCGGCCGAGATGTCGCTCATGGCCCCAAACGATGGGCATAGGATTCCCAAGCCCACCATCCGGGTGCCACTTGGTACACCATGCCACCGCGCTTAGTATGTCCCAAGCCCACCTGTACCGGGTGCCACTTCGTAGACTACTAGTACTACCTATAAACACCAGAAACTAGTTGCAACTCCTGGACACAGATCGAGTTGATTAATAAGTCGAGAGAGCTTGGAGTGCCCGGAGCCCAATGCATGGTAGTAACTGTTCATGGATCACAAACACAGAACTCAGTTCCTGAGAACGGTTTCAATGAGACAACCCACCATGTAATCCTACACGGCCTCTCACCGCTAACTTTACCAAATCATGTTCACACACTTAGCTCACGCACAGTAGGACATATTCACACGCCTCCAATTCATCCCCGATGAATCAGACCGGACTCAACTCTAAGCAGTAGCAGGCATGACAACAAGCATGAATGAGTAGGCACATCAGGGCTCAAACAACTCCTACTCATGCTAGTGGGTTTCATCTATTTACTGTGGAAATGACAGGTCATGCAGAGGAAAGGGGTTCAACTACCGCAGCATGTATCAGTTGAATCATTGTTCTCCTAATGCAATAAAGGATAGCAGGAGCGAGAGAGTGGGATTGTATCAGAATGGACAAGGGGTTTTTTCTTGCCTGGCACTTTTGAAGATAGCATAGCTCTTCATCGGTGTCATCGAACTCATCGTCGGTACATCCTCTACTGAGAGGTGACAAACACCGGCAAACAAGGAAGAACGCAATCAATGTAATGAATAATATGATGCGTGATCATGACATGGTAATATGCTGTGATTTGAGCTAATGCAATTAGCAACAGGTTAAATAAAGTTGGTTTCAATCAAAGATTTAAATTCAAACTCCATATGTGAAGGTTTAAATGCCATTATATGATTTGGCCCAATCAGCAGCTATAAGTTATTCTAACATGCATGAAAATGGTACAGATGGATAGATTGGATTTTTCTGATCATTTTTCATATATAAATTATTTCATTTGGAGTTACGGTTGAATTTATATGATTTTTAGAAGTTTAAAGAATTTTCTGGAATTACCTGGATTATTTTTAATCTAGAAAATAGTTAACTACGTCAGCACTACATCACTGTGACGTCATCAGGTCAAAGGAGCCGGTCCAGTTCAAACCTGGCCCATGGGGCCCGCGTGTAGTGGCACAGTGGTAATTAGGTTCAGTTAAAACATAACTAAAATTAGCAGGGCCGCAGGGGCCCACTCTCAGTGTCTGTTAGGGGCTAACTGGAGGTGATTGGCCCCTAATGATGGAGCCACGTCTGCTACACCGGCGGCGACCATATCACGCTGTGGAGGCTCGCCGAAGTGGCTCGGGACGACGCTATAGAGGGTGGTTTGCGGCGGGGTTTGGCTCTACATTGAGCTGGAGAAGTGGCGCATCCACTGGTGGCAGCGACTGGAGTTGGGGTGGCCTGTAGCGGCGGCGGCGGCGGCGAGTTGGGCGGCGACTAGAGCTCGGGCACATGTGGGCAGCGGTGCTACGGGGCACGGCCGAGTCAGCAAAAGAGCTAAACGGCCTCCTGGGTTCACCAGGAGCTCGTTGCCATGCCCTGCAACGACGGCCGTGGGCTGTAACGGTGGCGCACGAATAAGCAGGTGGCGGCGGAGCTCGTGGGTACGGTGGGGATTGGGGCTAGAGTGTGCAAATGAGGCAGGGGAGGGAGGTAAATGGTGCAGGAGCTCACAGCGGGGCCAACAAGCGCGAGGGCGAGGTCGGGGATGCTCTGAAGCTCCCGAATAAACGGCGAGGATCCACGGCAACCGACGAGGGCAACGGCGGTTCTGGCAGCGTCCAGGGTCTTCAGGAACCTAGTGGCTTGGTGAGGAGGAAGAGGGGGGCAAGGCGGAGCTTCTTGGCGCATCGGTGTGGCGTGGGGTGGCTGGTGGCCGCAGTGGACGGCGTCCGTGGCGACGAGCCCCGCTCGGTGGTGAGAGAGAGGGATCCAAGGAAGGGGATGAGGGCAAGGGAGAAAGCGAGAGGAGGTCCAGGGTGTCGTGGCATCGTCTGGCGCGACGGGGCAGCGGTAGGAAGTAGGAGGTGGCGGGGCGCGTGCTCGCGCGCGGTGGCCATGCGCCTCTCATCCTCCTGGCAGGAGATTGAGGGTGACTGGCACGGCGCTATGGGCTGGACCGCACAGTAGCAGGCCAGCCAGGCTGGACAGGTAAGCGACAGGTAGGTCTTCTGCTCTTTTTTATTTTTCTTCTATTTTGTTTTATTTAATTGCCACTGAATTCAAATTCAAACAAATTTGAAAATAGTGCCAAAACTCCCCTGGATATTTTTAAGTCACTTAATGGACTTCTCGACATATACATAAAATATCTCAGGGCATTTGAAAATATCTTCATTATATATTATGAATATAATTCCAAATTCAAATAGAATATGATTTAAATTCAATGTCCCAAAATATTCCAAAAAATGTTCCAGAATTTTGGTTTGATATATATCTCTTGCCAAAATTACCAAAATGATTTTTAGGGCATTTTGGAATCACTGAATGCAATTTGAAGGGTTCTTGCCCTTCTTTGAAAAGTTTTGAGGATTTCTAGTTTCCTCAGTTCAAGTTTCAGAAATTTAGACATGATTCATGAGTGCTCTATGACGCAACTAATACAAGCAATAATCTAGGGTTGTGACATGCGGCCTGCAGTGTGGCTCAACCAGCGGCCCAGTACGGCCCGCCTTGATCAGCGAACACTCAACCCTCGCGAGGGGCCAAGCCTCGTGGGGCGAACGGCGCAAGGCCTCCTCAGGGGCGGCCTCTCCAGGAAGGCTCGCGAGGTGGCGGAGAGATCAAGGCAAGGGGTACCTCGTGAGGTGCTCGTGATGCAAGCCATTACGATCAAGACCAGGCGGGCGCCAGGCAGGCGCCAGCCTGCATAGTGTCCTCGTTTCCTCTTTGGTGCAAAGGGGGCAAGCGCAGGCGCGGAGTACCAAGGCATCAGGCAAAGGTTTCCATATCGGTGCAACGAGACCAAGACCAGCACGGCAGGACGGAGGTCGCCGTGGAGCCCAAGACGGCGTCACCACCAATGCCTTTGGCAGTCGAAGGCCACCTTTAGTCAGGATAGCTTGTACTAGCTGTCCCCTTTCAAAATGGCCATTATTGGACCCCTTCCCGCTCAATATTTGGGAAGAGGACCAGGGCCTCTATAAATAGGGCCAGCCACCACAGTAGAAGGCAATAAGATCGAGAGCCATCGGAGATCTGATCCAAGCCTAGCTCATCTACACTCCATCACAAGAACGACTCTCGAGTGGCTGTTCTTCCTCTGTACTGTTCATCATCAGCCCAAGAGGCAATCCACCACACCACTCACTAGATTAGGATATTACACCACAACGGTGGCCCAAACCAGTATAAACCTCGTGTCTCTTGTGTTGTTCATCGTGCTAGCTTAGAATCGCGGCGAGGTTGTGGGCGTGTTTCGGTAGGGAGAAGATCTTTGTGCGCACCCCAGAGTTCGAACCTTAAGGGTTTTGCCAGAACCTGATATCCGACATTTGGCATGCCAGGTAGGGGTGCTCCGAAATCTTCTTTCCGCTGATCTGTGTCCCATCGCTTCGTCGCATCCATGGCAGACGCTCGCCGAGCTCGTGCCGAGTGCCGAGCTGCTCTCGCCGCCCGCGTCGCCCAGACGGCTCCCGTCGGCGGGCGTCCTCGTCGTTCTCCGTTGCCTGCCACCAATGCTGCCACCGGCCCGGCGGGGAACAAGCAGCAAGCATCTTGGTTGAACTCCTCGGTGCGGCGCGAAGGTCGCACCGCCACTCCTTCGCTGACCACAGCTGGTTCGTCGTCTCATGCTCGTTGGACCCCCACAGACGTGCGGGCCATGCTGCTCCTGGCACGTGAGCTCCTGCACTACCGCCCCGTCAACGATCTCTACGAGGAGTGGCTTGCTTGCATCATGGAGCTCGTCAGCGCCGCAGGGGGCTCTCCTGCGCCATCCCTCTCGCTGCCTCGCCCTCCGTCATGTATGGGTGACGCGGCTCAGGGAGCGCCTCCGCCACCTCCTCCCCAAGAAGGCGCCCTGGCTCCCAAGGCGTGCGGCCCCTGGACGTGACCCACCGCGTCAAGCGCCCACGCGACAAGAAAGAAGCTACCAAGAAATTCCTCGGCCACAAGAAGGCACTCACGTGCTCCCTGCACCAGCACGGCAAGACCGCATCCCTGCACCTGCATGCCAAGACCCCGTGCCGCCCCTGGCGGAGGCGCACGAGAACCATCAGGAGCAGGCCCTGCGTCTGCAAAGGGCTCCGGTGGCCACAAAGGTTGCCGCGCCTTCACCACCGAGCTGCGAAGCGTCGCCTGACCCGGTAAGTTCAAGCCGGACCTGCCTCCTTGCTACCACGGTACTACCGACCCTGCGGAGTTCCTGCAGCTCTACAAGCTGGGCATCGAGGCGGCCAACGGAGACGAAAAGGTCATGGTGAACTGGTTTCCCATGGCGCTCAAGGATGGCGCCCGCACCTGGCTCCTGAACCAGCCTCCCGGCTCGATCTCCTCTTGGGACGAGATGCATAGCCGCTTCATCTCCAACTTCCAGGGCACTCGCGACCGCCCCAAGCCGCGGGTGACTTGCGCCGCATCAAGCAGCAGCCTGGAGAGACCCTGCAGAAGTACATCCAGTGTTTCAACAGCGCTCGCCTCAAGATCCCCAAGGTGACTGACGAGGCCATCATCTCAACGTTCTCTGATGGCATCCACGAAGTCAAGATGAAGGAGGAGCTCGCCATCCACGAGGATCTGTGCACATCTCTGGAGTTGTTCAACCTGGTGACCAAGTGCGCAAGAGCTGAGGAGGGGCGCCTCTCCCTTCTCGAGCTTCCAGCTGCTGAACCAGAAGAGAAGAAAGCCGAGGCCAAGGACGTGAAGTGCAAAGGAGCGGCTGTACTTGCAGCAGAACCAGACACGAAGCACGGCAGGGACCACTGGAGTCATCCAAGGGTAGCCGATTCTGCGCCTACCACAACCTCCACACCCACAACACCAATGATGCCAGGAGCTCAGGGCCGTTCGAGAAGGACGCTTTGGTCGACGCCCCGAGCGCAATGACCGGGGCTACGGCCAAGGAGGAGGCAGAGGCGGAGGACAACGGGACGACCGAGGCCCTCACCAGGAGTGGCGTGAACGACCTTGTGAGGATCGCTGGCAGGACCAGCCTCGCGAGGGAGCCTGGAGGAATCAGCCTCACGAGGACCGCCCGCAGGGGAACGCAGGCCTTCCTCCTCTGCCGCCACCGCCAAGAAGGAATGACGACCACCACCAGGACGAGGGGGCTGGGGGCTTCCAGGAGCCACGTGCTATCGCTTGCATCTTGGGCGGTGCCCAGGCCCCAGCCTCGCAGCGCATCCTCAAGCAGTTCGCTCGCGAGGTGAATGCAGTCCTCCCCAAGGTCGAGGCCACGCGCCCTCTCAGGTGGTCCAAGTGCGCCATCACTTTCAGCTCAGCAGATCAACTCAAGTGTGTGGCTACCGCTGGCGTCCTCCCGATGCTTTGCTCCCCAGTCATCAGCAATGTGCAAGTTACCAGGACCCTCATTGATGGCGGCGCAGGGCTCAACATTCTGTCCGTCGAGATGTTCAACAACCTTCAAGTTCCATATGATCAACTTTAGCCTACCAAGCCTTTCTCAGGAGTTACTGACGGCTCCACCACCCCGATAGGGCAGGTCCGCCTCCCTATCACTTTCGGACAACGCAACAACTACCACACCGAGCTCATCGACTTTGACGTCGCCCACATTCACCTGCCATACAATGCCATCCTCGGGTATCCGGCCGTGTCCAAGTTCATGGCGGTGACCCACCATGGCTACAATGTCCTCCATATGCCAGGAAGCGGCAGAATCATCACAGTCCCATGCGAAGATAAAGATGCGGTGTGCTCCCTCGAGCACGCCTTTCAAGCTACATCAATCGAGGACCTAGACAGCAAGGGTGAGAACCCTCCTGAGGCAGTCCCCAAGAAAAAAAGACATCGCCTAGCTCAAGGCCTCAGAAGGTTGGCATTTCAGGAGGTGCCGCATCAGGATCCGCGCCCATGCAAGGGGCGCCTCCTTCCATCGCATAGGAAGGTGCGCCTGGCGCCCTCCTCGGGCAGGGCTCGGGGGCTCTCTTATGGAGGGCCTCAGACTTTGCCAAAATCACGAGGGAGGTGCTCGGGCACCACTTGGAGGCATGCTTCGCGGCACGTTTCCCTCAGGAAGGCATGGGGCAAGGAAGGCCCAACCCTCAGGAGTTCATCACCAAGGACACACAGGAGCTTCAAGAAGCAAGAGTAATACGCGGCAATCACCGTTTGCCTGGCGTAGCTCCCCATACAGGCGAGGATGGCGAGCTGCGTGTCTGCATCGATGTCCCAGGGCTCAACCGAGCCACATCTCAGGAGCGCCTCTGGCCTTCGCGCGTGGGACATTGCGAGGGTCCGCCACACAGCTACATTCGCATGCCTTTCAGTCTGTCGAACGCGGCTGCTACTCACCAGCGCCATCTGCGGAGCATTCTGTCGGCTCAGGAGGCCAGCCACCACGCGTTCCTGGCAGAGATGGAGATGGTCCTCGAGGAACCTCCTGGAACCCCAGAGCCTCCTGATGCTCATGGCTCCGGTGGCTTGTGAGGGTCGGCCTCTTCAACGCGCATCTTCAGCTACTCCAAGACCCCCTCTACAAGGGTACCAGGTGACATCTTTCGAGTTCATTTCAGCTGGGAGCGCCCTCAGGGCCGCATCATTCCCAAGCCGCATGGGTCTGTCCCTGTGCCATGTATCCCTTTCGCTTATGTCTTTATTTTACCTTGCTGGGGGCACCCCTCGGGATACATCATCCCCAAGCCGCTCGAGCCAGGCCCAGTGGCATGGATCCTTTTGCGTTTATCTAAGCTGATTTGCCCTTCATGCTTAACCTACCTATGATTATCATCTGCCACCTACCACAGGCCTCCTCTCCCTCATACAAATTGCTTGCGCATTAAAAGGGGGGCTCCTGAGCATCACGACTCAGGAGCTCTTACTAGGTCTCCAGCCCTCACCCCCTGGCCTTGTCCACGGCATCGCGACCTGGCATACCAGCGGCGGCTGAGCTCGCTCAAGGGCCGGGACCTGAGGATGTAGAGCATTTGTATCTATCCATCTCGCAGGAACGCACAACTGTCCAAGGCTCAAGACCGGGCGTAACCCGCCTTGAGGTAGGGCCTCGTGAGTCCCGTGCTGGCTCACGAGTGCCCAGATACACCTCGTCTAGCCCTGCCACGCAAGCCACGTGTCAAGGCGGGGCTGTACACGCCTCGGGGCTCCTCCCGGAGGGGCGCCCCCCTCCCACGTACCAGTGGAAGCACCATGCTCTACGCTGGCTGACGACACTGCCGAGGAGAGGCTATGCCCGTACACATATGGAAGCGCTATGCTCTGCGCTGGTGATAAACAACTGAGGGCGGCCCACGGCCGTATCTACCTCAGGGAGCTCAGAGCTCAGTGTCTGGCCTCATCGCAACACCTCCCCTCAAGAGCGTCACGCGAGGGGGCTGGACACAGGGGCTGCGCCCGGGTGACGCCCGAGCGCACGCCACCCAGCCAGGTCCCTCAGACATGGTCGTCGTGTGCCCCTCCCCGAGCGGAGCCAAGGTATGAAGGCCGTTTGAACGTCAAGGGGGACTCCTGAGTATCGCGACTCAGGAGCCTAACTAGTCATGTAGCCCCTCACTCCTTAGTTCCAAAAGGCTAAAGGCGGTTGAAGTATGTGCAGGGCCGGGCCCTGCCGACATAGAATGCCAGACCTACCCCTCCACTCCCTCCCTATTTGCTATTTTGCGCGTCAAGGGTGACTCCTGAACATCGCGACTCAAGAGCCTAACTTCTCACGTAGCCCCTCACTCCTTGGTCCCGTCCTGGTGATCCGGTCGGGGCTAATGGTGGTTGAGGTATGCGCGGGGCCGGGCCCTGCTGACATAGAACATAAAGTAAATAGGAAGGAAACTGCAATTCGAAGCAAATCCATAAGCAAACATTACAAGCCATAATTGTCTTCACAACACCAAGCACAAGTTTAAACGCCTCCATGAGGCATGGTGCACATTGCAGGAGTTAAAATAGGAAGGAAGCCGCTACCTGTTGAGCACTGCGTTGGTTTTCCCCAAAGAGGAGAGGATGATGCAGTAAGTAGCATAAGTATTTCCCTCAGTTTTTGAGAACCAACGTATCAATCCAGTAGGAGACCATGCACAAGTCCCTCGTACCTACACAAAACGATAGTTACTCACAACCAACGCGATTAGGGGTTGTCAATCCCTTCACGGTCACTTACGAGAGTGAGATCTGATAGAGATGATAAATAATATTTTTGGTATTTTTGATAGATAGATGCAAAGTGAAAAGTAAAAGGCAAAGTAAAAACAAAGCAAGTAAATAAAGCGATAGAGATTGATATGATGAGAATAGACCCAGGGGCCATAGGTTTCACTAGTGGCTTCTCTCGAGAGCATATATATTCTACGGTGGGTGAACAAATTATTGTTGAGCAATTGACAGAATTGAGCATAGTTATGAGTATATCTAGGTAATGATCATGTATATAGGCATCACATCCGAGACAAGTAGATCAAAACGATTCTGCATCTACTACTATTACTCCACTAATCGACCGCTATCCAGCATGCATCTGGAGTATTAAGTAAAAACAGAGTAATGCCTTAAGCAAGATGACATGATGTAGAGGGATAAATTCATGCAATATGATAAAAACCCCATCTTGTTATCCTCGATGGCAACAATACAATACACGCCTTGCAACCCTTTCTGTCACTGGGTAAGGACACCGCAAGATTGAACCCAAAGCTAAACACTTCTCCCATTGCAAGAACTACCAATCTAGTTGGCCAAACCAAAGGGATAATTCGAAGAGACTTGCAAAGATAACTCAATCATACATAAAAGAATTCAGAGAAGATTCAAATATTTCCATAGATAATACTGGATCATAAACCCACAATTCATCGGTCTCAACAAACACACCGCAAAAAGAAGATTACATCGAATAGATCTCCACAAGAGAGGGGGAGAACATTGTATTGAGATCCAAAAAGAGAGAAGAAGCCATCTAGCTACTAGCTATGGACCCGAAGGTCTGAAGTAAACTACTCACACTTCATCGGAGAGGCTATGGTGTTGATGTAGAAGCCCTCCATGGTAGAAGCCCCCTCCGACGGAGCTCTGGAACAGGCCCCAAGATGGCATCTCGTGGATACAGAAAGTTGCGGCGGTGGAATTAGGTTTTTGGCTCCGTATTTGATCTGATGGGGTACGTAGGTATATATACGAGGAAAGAGTAAGTCGGTGGAGCAACAGCGGGGCCACAAGGTAGGGGGCGCGCCCAGGGGGGCGTGCCCTCCACCCTCGTGACCGCCTCTGGCACTTCTTGGAGTAGGGTCCAAGTCTCCTGGATCACGTTCGGTGAGAAAATCACGTTCCCGAAGGTTTCATTCCGTTTGGACTGCGTTTGATATTCTGTTTCTTCGAAATACTGAAATAGTGTCACATCCTAGTTAGCCATGCATCAGAGTGTGTGCATCATGTTTAAAATTTCATTTAATTTGAAATGGGGATTTGTGAAACCCTCAGAATCATTTTGAAAATGACCCAAATAAAAATTTCTCCAAAAGGGTCCAAGGAAATGCTCATGTTGCTCTCTGAAAATATTGGACAGAGATAATAATCAAACCAATATTTTTAAGAGCTCATAGGTATTTATTTTGGGCATTTGGAATTAATACATAAATATTTGTATTGGCAATATATTAATTATATATATTAATATATGTCCAAATATTATGCCATTTATAAAGGAGCTCTGAAATAAAATATCTAGCCCCTGCAAAAATTGGCATAAGTTAAATAAATGATTTAATATATTATTTAAATCAAAACAAATGTCAGAAATTAGAAAACAGAAAAAAGATAAAAGGGAGAAGCTTACCTGGGCTCCTCCCTGTGCAGCCCAGCCAGCTGGCCGGCCCAGCCAGCAGGCGGCCCAGCCCGTCTCCCTCCTCTGTCGTCTTCGTCCCGACAGAGGGAGGGGAGTGTGGCCGGCGCGCGCGCGCGCCACCGCGCCACGCCACCTCTCTCCCTGCCTGCCTGCCCTCCCCTCCTCGCCTCGATGCCCCTGGACGACGCCACGCCTCCCCCCTGCTCTCTCTCACTCTCCCTCGGCTCTTCCCTTCTCTCCCTCGCTCTCTCTCTCTCACACGGCCGAACACCACCATCGCCGCCGTCCGCCATAGCAGCCGTCTCCGGCCACCCCTCGCTCCCCCGACTAGCTCAGAAGCTCCGCCACAACCCCCTCTTCCTCCCCACCGCTCCACGGGCCTCCGGAAGCCCTGCATCGCCGCCACGTCGCCGTTCCCCTCTTCGGGCTCCGACCATCATCGCCGTCGAATTCGCCGTCTCCAGCGCGTCTCCGAGCCCGCTTCGACGCCCACTGCAACCGCGGTGAGCCCCCGAGTCGTTTCCCCCTTCTCCCCTGGTCTCTTTCGACCTCTAGGCCTTAGCCCCACCTTGGCCGAGAGCTCCACGCCGCCGGCGATGTCGCCGTCGTGGCCACGGTCACCTTAGCACCCAACCGAGCACACTATCGTGCTCCACACTTCACTAGGAACACGCAGCACGCACCAACGCCTCACCAAACACCCTGCAACGCCGATTCCGGCCGCACCCGAACTCCGGCGGCCGCAGCCGAGCTCGCCGCCGTCGACTCCGGCCACCCCAGGCCCAGCCACGGCCACCGTTCGACGCGCGGGAGCAAGGGCTCTCCAGCGAGCCCAAGCACGGCCTCGCCCGTGCCCTGTAGCGCGATCCCGCGTCGCGCCGCCGTCTCGGGCCTCGCCGGCGTCGTGTCGCCGGTGGGTTTGACCCACTTTGACCACGGCAGGAACCCCCTGAGTCCCTGACAGGTGGGCCCAGCCCTGTAGCTAATTAGGATTAGCGCTAACCACTGTTAGTTAACCCCCTGACACTGACCAGTGGGCCCCAGCGCCACTAATCCCTAATTAGGATTAATTTAAACCTGTTAAACCCCCCTGTCACTGACGTGTGGCCCCCACACGTCAGGTTTGACCTCATCCAGCCACAGTTGACCACTGACGTCATGCTGACGTCATGCTGGCGCAATATTTATATTTCTGGATTTAAATTAAATCAGGAAATTCCAGAATATTATTTAAACTTCAAAATTTCATAACTTTTAATCTGTAACTCCAAATCAGACAAATTATATATGAAAAATGATCAGAAAAATCCAATCTATCCATCTGTACTATTTTCATGCATGATCAAACAAGTTAAATTGATGTTTTAAGCAGAACAAGGAAAAGCACTTTAAAAGGCCATGTTTGAGTTTGAAATTTGAATCTTTGATTCAAATTTGTTCAAACCCTTCTGGTTTTAGTTGCATTAGCCCAACACACTCATATTGCCATGTTTCATGCATGCATCATATTGTTGCACATTGTTTGGTGATGGTTGTGTATCGGTGTCCTTTGCGACAGGTTCTGCCTCCGAGGAGTACCGTGATTACCCTAACGAAGAACCGTATACGTGCATCGAACCATCAGGCAAGCAACCAACCATTTGATCATATCGATACAATCCCATGTTCTCGCTCCTGCTCTCTTTTACTGCATTAAGACAACGCGTTTCAAACTGCTGTGTGCTACGGTAGTTGAACCCATTTCCTCTGCATGACCTGTCATTGCCACAGTAACTAGATGAAACCCACTAGCATGTGTAGGAGTTGATTGAGCCATATGTATGTGTTGTTCCTACCTTGCTATGCCTGCTATGCTTAGAGTCGTGTCAGGTCTGGTTCATCTGGGTGATGGGCTAGAGTGAAATGTTATGTCGGTAATGAGAGTGGTGTGGTGAACACGATTTGGTAAAGGTATCGATGAGAGGCCATGTAGGAGTACATGGTGGGTTGTTTCATTGAAGCCGACCTTAAGCACTGAGATCTGTATGTGTGATTTAAGAATCAGCTACTACCATGCATTGGGCCCGAAACCAATGGACCCTCTCGACTTCTTATTCACCCTAGTTCTCCGTCCAGGAGTTGCAAGTAGTTTCTGGTGTTTGTAGCCTACTGGAGGCCGTGGACAGCACTGACCGTAGGGGTGGGCTGTGATGCGGTAGGTACGTGGCCGGGTGTACCGAATACCCGTTAGGTATCTCGGGAACCCTGTTCACATCGTTCGGGGCCGTATGGGAAACCTCGGCCGGACTCCCTGCGGATGGAACCTGAAGAGGCGATAAACCTGGACTGGAGGCTTAGGTGATTAGGTAGGTCGTGGCCGACACCCACGTTGGGCTTCCGCTTGAAGGTTGCCGAGTACATGTCGTGTAAACGACGGTAAGTGGTGAGAGCGTGTATGAAGAAGTACCCCCTGCAGGGTTAACATGATCTATTCGAATAGCCGCGTCCGCGGTAAAGGACTACTTGGTTGCCTATACAGTTCATAGACAAGTAAATGGAAACTGTTAAAAGCCTCAAGATAAGTGTGAGTGCCGAGGATGGCTCTTCCGTAGGAAGACGGAGGCGGATCCTCGGTAGTGTATTGAATTGGTGAGTAGTGGACTCGTGTGCGCAAAACCATTTCAAGTTGGAGTATCATAGGATAGCCTAGCCAAGAGTCAAAGCTGGCTTGCTGCAATAACTCCACCAACCCTTCTTGATACTATGCATGTATGTAGGATCTGATGTAAGTCTTGCTGAGTACCTTTGTACTCATGTTGCTATAATCTACATTTTTACAGAAGATGCTGCAACCCCTTCTGATGGGTTCTATGTAGACGTTGACATCAACGAGTAGGCTTAAGACCCAGGTGGTGACCCTGAGCTTGTGAAGGACCACGTAGTATAGCTAGGCTTTCCAAGCCTCTTTTGTTTTACTAGTTGTCTGTACTCAGACAAGTTACTTCCGCTGCTGGTTTGTATGACTGTATGACTTGTATGTTGGGTCGTGAGACCCGTACCTTTGTGTATGTTATGTATGGCTCACTGAGCCTTAAATAAAGTACTTGTGTCGTAGAGTCATGTTGTGATGCTTCATTGTATTTGCACATATCGAGCATATTGTGTGTATGACTGAAATGCTTGGTATGTGTGGGATCTGACTATCTAGTTGTTTATCTTTAGTAGCCTCTCTTACCGGGAAATGTCTCCTAGTGTTACCGCTGAGCCATGGTAGCTTGCTACTGCTCTGGAACACTTAGGCTGGCCGGCATGTGTCCTTCTTCGTTCCTGTGTCTGTCCCTTCGGGGAAATGTCACGCTTTGAGTACCGGAGTCCTGTTAGCCCGCTACAGCCCGGTTTACCGGAGTCCTGCTAGCCCAGTGCTACAGCCCGGACCCACTTGCTGATGACCGACACGTTCGAAGCTGGGTCATGGATGCCTGTCCCTGTGAGTCTGTGCCACTTTGGGTTTACGACTAGTCATGTCAGCCCGGGCTCTTTATCATATGGATGCTAGCGACACTTTCATATACGCGAGCCAAAAGGCGCAAACGGTCCCGGGAAAAGGTAAGACGACACCCGTGGGGATACCGTGCGTGAGGCCGCAAAGTGATATGAGGTGTTACCAGCTAGATCGATGTGACATCGAGTCGGGGTCCTGACAGCGTTGGTAGCTTTAGTTGCATTAGCCCAACACACTCATATTGCCATGTTTCATGCATGCATCATATTGTTGCACATTGTTTGGTGATGCCTGTGTATCGTTATCCTTTACGACAGGATCTGTCCCCGAGGAGTACCGTGACTACCCTAACGAAGAACCGTATCCGTGCATCGAACCATCAGGCAAGCAACCAACCATTTGATCATATCGATACAATCCCATGTTCTCGCTCCTGCTCTCTTTTACTGCATTAAGACAACGCGATTCAAACTGCTGTGTGCTACGGTAGTTGAACCCATTTCCTCTGCATGACCTGTCATTGCCACAGTAACTAGATGAAACCCACTAGCATGTGTAGGAGTTGATTGAGCCATATGTATGTGTTGTTCCTACCTTGCTATGCCTGCTATGCTTAGAGTCGTGTCAGGTCTGGTTAATCTGGGTGATGGGCTAGAGTGAAATGATTATGTCGGTAATGAGAGTGGTGTGGTGAACACGATTTGGTAAAGGTATCGATGAGAGGCCATGTAGGAGTACATGGTGGGTTGTTTCATTGAAGCCGACCTTAAGCACTGAGATCTGTATGTGTGATTTAAGAATCAGCTACTACCATGCATTGGGCCCGAAACCAATGGACCCTCTCGACTTCTTATTCACCCTAGTTCTCCGTCCAGGAGTTGCAAGTAGTTTCTGGTGTTTGTAGCCTACTGGAGGCCGTGGACAGCGCTGACCGTAGGGGTGGGCTGTGATGCGGTAGGTACGTGGCCGGGTGTACCGAATACCCGTTAGGTATCTCGGGAACCCTGTTCACATCGTTCGGGGCCGTATGGGAAACCTCGACCGGACTCCCTGCGGATGGAACCTGAATAGGCGATAAACCTGGACTGGAGGCTTAGGTGATTAGGTAGGTCATGGCCGACACCCACGTTGGGCTTCCGCTTGAAGGTTGCCGAGTACATGTCGTGTAAACGACGGTAAGTGGTGAGAGCGTGTATGAAGAAGTACCCCCTGCAGGGTTAACATGATCTATTCGAATAGCCGCGTCCGCGGTAAAGGACTACTTGGTTGCCTATACAGTTCATAGACAAGTAAATGGAAACTACTAAAAGCCTCAAGATAAGTGTGAGTGCCGAGGATGGCTCCTCCGTAGGAGGACGGAGGTGGATCCTCGGTAGTGTATTGAAGTGGTGAATAGTGGACTCGTGTGCGCAAAACTATTTCAAGTTGAAGTATCGTAGGATAGCCTAGCCAAGAGTCAAAGCTGGCTTGCTGCAATAACTCCACCAACCCTTCTTGATACTATGCATGTATGTAGGATCTGATGTAAGTCTTGCTGAGTACCTTTGTACTCATGTTGCTATAATCTACATTTTACAGAAGACGCTGCAACCCCTTCTGATGGGTTCTATGTAGACGTTGACATCAACGAGTAGGCTAAAGACCCAGGTGGTGACCCTGAGCTTGTGAAGGACCACATAGTATAGCCAGGGGCTTTCCCAGCCTCTTTTATTTTACTAGTTGTCTGTACTCAGACAAGTTACTTCCGCTGCTGGCTTGTATGATTGTATGACTTGTATGTTGGGTCGTGAGACCCGTACCTTTGTGTGTATGTTATGTATGGCTCACTGAGCCTTAAATAAAGTACTTGTGTCATAGAGTCATGTTGTGATGGTTCGTTGTATTTGCACATATCGAGCATATTGTGTGTATGATTGAAATGCTTGGTATGTGTGGGATCTGGCTATCTAGTTGTTTATCTTTAGTAGCCTCTCTTACCGGGAAATGTCTCCTAGTGTTACCGCTGAGCCATGGTAGCTTGCTACTGCTCTGGAACACTTAGGCTGGCCGGCATGTGTCCTTCTTCGTTCCTGTGTCTGTCCCTTCGGGGAAATGTCACGCTTTGAGTACCGGAGTCCTGTTAGCCCGCTACAGCCCGGTTTACCGGAGTCCTGCTAGCCCAGTGCTACAGCCCGGACCCACTTGCTGATGACCGACACGTTCGAAGCTGGGTCATGGATGCCTGTCCCTGTAAGTCTGTGCCACTTTGGGTTTACGACTAGTCATGTCAGCCCGGGCTCTTTATCATATGGATGCTAGCGACACTATCATATACGTGAGCCAAAATGCGCAAACGGTCCCGGGCAAAGGTAAGGCGACACCGTGGGGATACCGTGCGTGAGGCCGCAAAGTGATATGAGGTGTTACCGGCTAGATCGATGTGACATCGAGTCGGGGTCCTGACAGCGTTGGCATCAGAGCCGGACTGCCTGTAGGTTCTCCAAGCCAAACTGGTCGATGTTGAGTCTAGAAATTCTTTAGTTATATGTAGGGGAATTGTTTGTGGGTTGGAACGTAAGGCTCTTTTTACTCCTTTATCTTATGACATTCTGATCTGAGTCAGTCCATTCTTCCACCGGGGGTTAAGGAATTAGGATCTGTTCTCTCTATCAGGATCACGTGTTACTAATCAGTAGTACCTTATAAGTTTGATGGATACAAGCCTAGTTCAGTTCTACTACCACATTATGTTGTTAGAATGGATTCAGAACTTTGACATGATGATGTTGAGTGTGTACGAAATCCTTTGTCAAATGTCTCAAAATCCTTCTTGAGCATTTACAGCTGTTATGCTGCCGAAATTTTGCTAGAAATTCTAATGCCTTTGCATTATGATTGTGCTTTCAGATGGCCACTCGCGACCTCAATCAAGTGGTTCGCCTAACTCGATGCCTAGATGTACCCGGCCATACTGCCAAGTTGGTCAGGGTAATGACTAAGGCTGGATACCGCTGGTATCCCGAGTACACGGTCGAAGAGCAATTCCGAGACTTTAATCAAAGCCAGTATCTCTGCACTGTCAGGATATTTCCATCTTATCCTGGATCCACCGAGCCTCTTCACTGCTCCTATGGACTCGGGGTTACTATTGAGATGGCTGTGCAGGACGCCGCCTACTCTATGATGACCATTATGCGAGTCAGATCTGGTCTATTTCGGAACTCTGATTTCCGGTATATGCCAGGATCACTTCCGGGAGCACAAGGGTATCTCCAGGCTATTTATGCTGACCCCACTCAGGAGGATTCACGGACTCGCACCACTGCTGAGATGCTCGAGGATAAGGACCGTGAAAATCGGGCCTTGAGGTTAGAGCTCTTCAATACCCGTGCTGACCACTGGGCCACTTTGACTCGGTTCGCACCGGCGGTGCAAGCTGGATTTTCAGATATGCGCGATCTCTATCCTGTGAGATCTGCTCTGCCAGACGTGATGGGTTGGCGTGATGTAGGAGGCATCACCCCACCTCGCGGTCCCCGCAGGCCACCGTCTGTTGGTCCAAGGCCTCATCCTAGCCCCTATGGTCCACAAGCTCTGCGAGATCGTCTGTTTCCGGATGATCATGTTGAGCTCCCAGGCTATGGAGGTGACTTCTACGAGGACTACTACGGATCGGTCTGAGTTAGTGGTAGTATCACTAGTTCGCACTAGCTGTGTCGTCTATCGTCCCGCGTGACTCGTGGGATATGACCTAGTTTGTACTCTTTCCGGAGGTGTAGAAAAATAATGTATAGGAGCTTGGAATGCCTCCGATGAGATGTAATCCTCTTTCACCGTAATAGTACTTTGTTTGGTCTTGTACTAAACCCTGTATGGTGTGTATGACGATGGAATAAAGAAGCAGTTTCTGTATTTACCATGTCATACGGATGATCATCTTGCATTCCGAATTATTCCTTACATTATGTGTCATATGTCGGAATTTTATCATCCTGACTAAATCATTGTCTTGTTTACCTAGGATGGTCAACACGCGCACTAACCCTGCTCCTCAAGAGCAGGCCGAAGGCAGTGAAGTCAGGGATGCAAATCTGCCTCATCCTCCTTCACTAGCCGAGGTTATGATGGAAGCTGAGAGAAACAAGCGGGAGACCAACCGTTTGTTGGAGCGTATTGAACAGAACACAGCACTCCATCAGAGGACTAACGTGGTGTCACTCAATGACTTTATCAAGTTACATCCACCCACGTTCCACCACTCCGTCGAGCCTCTCGACGCTGATGACTGGCTTCGCAGTATCGCTCACAAACTGCGTTCCGCGCTGGTAGCGGAGGCTGACAAGGTCACCTTTGCTGCATATCATCTTGAAGGTCCTGCCAGTCTATGGTGGGAGAATTATGGAGCTATGCGCCCAGCGGGCCATGTCACTACTTGGGCTGAATTCAGCGAGGCTTTCCGTGAACATCACATTCCGGAGGGTCTCATGGACCGTAAACGTGAAGAATTTTGCAGTTTCACCCAAGGCCGACTTTCTGTGGATGTTTACAGCAGGGAGTTTGGTAACCTCGCACGATATGCAACTGAGGAAGTTTCTACAGATGCGAAGAAGCAAGCAAGGTTCCGTAAGGGCCTTAGTCCTGAGCTTCGCCGTGACCTCCGTCTGCATGAGTGCACATCTTTCCAGAAACTTGTCAACAAAGCCATCAGTGCTGAAACTGGTCAGACTGACTATGACGCAACACGCAAGCATGGCCGTGACATGGGTTCCTCATCCGGTGCTGGTCCTCAGAAGCGCCGCGTGTGGGTGCCCAACACCGCCCTGCCACCCAGGTTCACACCGAGGCCATCTTTCCAGGCGCCTCGCCCTGTTCAACAGTCTGCACCGGCCAAGCCCTATGGGGGTCCAACTAACAATGCTCCTCCACGTACCAGTTCCGTGACTTGTTTCAAATGTGGGGAATCTGGTCACTATATGCGTGAGTGTCCTCAGACCAACCCCAACCAGTCTGCTAAAGCTGTTGGCCGTGGCAAGCCGACAGGAAAAATATTCCACGCCAAACCGGTCACTGCTTCACGTGGCCATGTCAACTGTATCTCTGCCGAAGGAGCTCAAGAGGATCCCAACGTCGTCCTCGGTACGCTTCTTGTTAACTGCCACCCGGCATCTGTTCTTTTCGATACAGGAGCCTCTCATTCTTTTATATCCGAAAATTATGCTCGTTTGCATAACGTTGCATTCTGTGACATGCCATCCACTATGGAAATTTCTACCCCTGGTTCTAGATGGCAGACCTCTAGGGTAAGTTATGGAAATGAAATCCAAGTCGACAGACTTGTTTTCCTCGCATCTTTGATAGCCCTTAAATCTTCAGATATTAATATCATTTTGGGTATGGACTGGATGTCAGCTCATCAAGCCAAAATTGATTGCTTCTCTAGGACTGTTCAACTCACCCATCCTTCGGGGAAGATAGTCAATGTCTTGACCCGAATAGCCAAGCGACAATTATATTCTCTTAACGCCAGCCCTTTGCCAGACCTTGAGGACATTCCGGTAGTCCGTGACTTCCCGGATGTTTTTCCAGAAGAATTGCCAGGTGTTCCACCTGACAGGGATGTTGAGTTCGTAATAGACCTCATTCCAGGAACTGTTCTGATTGCTAGAAGACCTTATAAGATGGCACCACTAGAACTAGCCGAGCTTAAGAAACAACTCGATGAGTCCTTGAAAAAGGGTTTCATCCGACCTAGCTCATCTCCGTGGGCTTGCCCCGTCCTATTCGTCAAGAAGAAGGATGGTACGGACCAGATGGTTGTAGATTACCGACCTGTCAACTTGGTCACAATCAAGAACAAATATCCGCTTCCCAGGATCAACGACCTGTATGATCAGCTCGCTGGATCCTCAGTCTTCTCCAAGATGGATTTGAGGTTGGGCTACCATCAAATCAAAATCAGAAACGGGGACATCCCTAAAACGGCCTTTGTTACTCGTTACGGCCAATACGAGTACACCGTCATGTCCTTCGGTTTAACCAACGCTCCAGCCACCTTTTCTCGGTTAATGAACTCAATCTTCATGGAGTATTTGGATAAATTCGTCGTAGTTTATCTCGATGATATACTCATCTACTCCAAGAACGAGGAAGAACATGCCGAACATTTAAGGCTAGTGTTGAAGAAACTTCGAGAGCATCGCCTTTATGCCAAATTTTCGAAATGTGAATTCTGGTTGTCAGAAGTGACCTATCTGGGTCATGTAATATCTGGTAAAGGTATTGCTGTTAACCCTGAGCGAGTTCAAGCCGTCCTTAACTGGACTCCACCTGAATCGGTCAAGCAAGTTCGGAGTTTTCTAGGCTTAGCGAGCTATTGTCGTCGCTTTGTCGAGAACTTCTCCAAGGTTGCTAAACCTCTAACCGAACTCCTCAAGAAAGATAAGAAGTTCGAGTGGACTCCACGATGTGAGCACAGCTTTCAGGAACTGAAAAGACGCCTGACTTCTGCTCCCGTACTGGTACCGCCAGACTTCTCCAAAGACTTTGTTATCTACTGCGACGCCTCGCGACAAGGACTAGGTTGCATTCTCATGCAAGATCGACACGTAATTGCTTACGCTTCACGGCAATTGCACCCACATGAGGAGAATTATCCTACTCATGATCTAGAGCTTGCAGCCGTAGTCTATGCACTTAAGACCTGGCGACATTACCTCCTCGGTAACCATTGCGAAATATTCACTGATCACCAAAGTCTGAAGTACATTTTCACCCAACCGGATTTGAATCTCAGGCAAAGACGTTGGGTTGAATTGATCACAGACTTCGATTTAGGGATAACCTACACCCCAGGGAAAGCCAACGTCATGGGTGATGCGCTAAGCCGTAAATCTTATTGTAACAACCTGATGTTACAACAAAGTCAACCGCTTATCCATGAGGAATTTTGGAAGCTTAACCTTCACATTGTACCTCAAGGTTTTCTTTCCACCTTGGTGGCAAAACCTACCCTTACGGATCAGATTATCAGAGCACAGAAGGTAGATCCGGGAATCTCCCGCATCAAGAGAAACATTCAGAAAGGAATTGCGAATTGTTTCTCCATTAATGATCAAGGGGTCGTATACTTCAGGGATCGACTAGTGGTTCCCAAAGTGCGCAACCTGAGGCGATTGATCCTTAAGGAAGCTCATGAATCTCCTCTCACCATTCATCCCGGTAGTACTAAGATGTATCAGGACCTACGCCAGAGGTTCTGGTGGACTAGGATGAAGAGAGAAATTGCTCAGTTTATTGCAAATTGCGACGTCTGTCGTCGTGTAAAAGCAGAGCATCAACGGCCTGCTGGCACCCTTCAACCCTTAGCTATTCCTGAATGGAAATGGGATAAAATTGGTATGGATTTCATTACCGGTTTTCCCAGGACCAAGAGAGGGAATAATGCTATTTTCGTCGTGGTCGATCGTCTTTCCAAAGTAGCCCATTTCTTACCTGTTCGTGAGAGTATAACCGCTAGTCAGCTGGCAGACTTATACATCTCCCGAATAGTGTCCCTCCATGGTGTTCCTTTGGAAATTAACTCGGATCGAGGAAGTCTTTTCACCTCTCGATTTTGGGAAAGTTTCCAAAATGCTATGGGAACTCGTCTCTCCTTTAGCACCGCTTTCCACCCTCAGTCGAGTGGTCAAGTGGAACGCGTCAACCAGATTCTAGAAGACATGCTTCGAGCCTCTGTTATCTCATTCGGAATGGACTGGGAGAAGTGCCTTCCATTTGCCGAATTCGCTTACAACAACAGCTATCAATCTAGCTTGGGTAAAGCCCCTTTTGAAGTTCTCTATGGACGACGATGTCGAACACCCCTTAACTGGTCAGAGACCGGGGAAAGACAATTCTTTGGCCCGGATATGATTCAGGAAGCAGAAGAACAAGTTCGCATCGTTCGTGAAAAGTTGAAAACAGCCCAATCTCGTCAAAAGAGTCAATATGACCGAAAACATAAGGCTATGACTTTCGAGGTTGACGAGAAGGCTTATCTTCGGGTCACCCCTCTGAAGGGAACCCATCGTTTCGGTATCAAAGGCAAATTGGCTCCTCGTTACATTGGACCTTTTCGCATTCTCGCCAAACGAGGAGAAGTTGCCTACCAGTTGGAGCTACCCCCGCACCTCTCCAGAGTCCATGATGTCTTCCACGTTTCCCAACTCAGGCGTTGCTTCTCGGATCCCATCCGTGAAGTGGACCACGAAACGCTTGATCTCCAAGATAATCTTACATATCGAGAGTACCCCATTCGTATCCTCGATCAGGCCGAACGTACCACTCGACGTCATAATATCAAGTTTCTCAAAGTTCAATGGTCGCACCATTCTGAGGATGAAGCAACCTGGGAAAGGGAGGATCGTCTTCGACTTGAGTATCCCGCCTTCTTCCCGGAGGAACCCAAATCTCGAGACGAGATTCTTTTGAGTGGGGGTGAGTTGTCACACCCTAGTTAGCCATGCATCAGAGTGTGTGCATCATGTTTAAAATTTCATTTAATTTGAAATGGGGATTTGTGAAACCCTCAGAATCATTTTGAAAATGACCCAAATAAAAATTTCTCCAAAAGGGTCCAAGGAAATGCTCATGTTGCTCTCTGAAAATATTGGACAGAGATAATAATCAAACCAATATTTTTAAGAGCTCATAGGTATTTATTTTGGGCATTTGGAATTAATACATAAATATTTGTATTGGCAATATATTAATTATATATATTAATATATGTCCAAATATTATGCCATTTATAAAGGAGCTCTGAAATAAAATATCTAGCCCCTGCAAAAATTGGCATAAGTTAAATAAATGATTTAATATATTATTTAAATCAAAACAAATGTCAGAAATTAGAAAACAGAAAAAAGATAAAAGGGAGAAGCTTACCTGGGCTCCTCCCTGTGCAGCCCAGCCAGCTGGCCGGCCCAGCCAGCAGGCGGCCCAGCCCGTCTCCCTCCTCTGTCGTCTTCGTCCCGACAGAGGGAGGGGAGTGTGGCCGGCGCGCGCGCGCGCCACCGCGCCACGCCACCTCTCTCCCTGCCTGCCTGCCCTCCCCTCCTCGCCTCGATGCCCCTGGACGACGCCACGCCTCCCCCCTGCTCTCTCTCACTCTCCCTCGGCTCTTCCCTTCTCTCCCTCGCTCTCTCTCTCACACGGCCGAACACCACCGTCGCCGCCGTCCGCCATAGCAGCCGTCTCCGGCCACCCCTCGCTCCCCCGACTAGCTCAGAAGCTCCGCCACAACCCCCTCTTCCTCCCCACCGCTCCACGGGCCTCCGGAAGCCCTGCATCGCCGCCACGTCGCCGTTCCCCTCTTCGGGCTCCGACCATCATCGCCGTCGAATTCGCCGTCTCCAGCGCGTCTCCGAGCCCGCTTCGACGCCCACTCCAACCGCGGTGAGCCCCCGAGTCGTTTCCCCCTTCTCCCCTGGTCTCTTTCGACCTCTAGGCCTTAGCCCCACCTTGGCCGAGAGCTCCACGCCGCCGGCGATGTCGCCGTCGTGGCCACGGTCACCGTAGCACCCAACCGAGCACACTATCGTGCTCCACACTTCACTAGGAACACGCAGCACGCACCAACGCCTCACCAAACACCCTGCAACGCCGATTCCGGCCGCACCCGAACTCCGGCGGCCGCAGCCGAGCTCGCCGCCGTCGACTCCGGCCACCCCAGGCCCAGCCACGGCCACCGTTTGACGCGCAGGAGCAAGGGCTCTCCAACGAGCCCAAGCACGGCCTCGCCCGTGCCCTGTAGCGCGATCCCGCGTCGCGCCGCCGTCTCGGGCCTCGCCGGCGTCGTGTCGCCGGTGGGTTTGACCCACTTTGACCACGGCAGGAACCCCTTGAGTCCCTGATAGGTGGGCCCAGCCCTGTAGCTAATTAGGATTAGCGCTAACCACTGTTAGTTAACCCCCTGACACTGACCAGTGGGCCCCAGCGCCACTAATCCCTAATTAGGATTAATTTAAACCTGTTAAACCCCCCCTGTCACTGACGTGTGGCCCCCACACGTCAGGTTTGACCCCAGCCAGCCGCAGTTGACTACTGACGTCATGCTGACGTCATGCTGGCGCAATAATTATAATTTCTGGATTTAATTTAAATCAGGAAATTCCAGAATATTATTTAAACTTCAAAAATTCATAACTTTTATTCTGTAACTCCAAATTGGACAAATTATATATGAAAAATGATCAGAAAAATCCAATCTATCCATCTGTACTATTTTCATGCATGATCAAACAAGTTAAATTGATGTTTCAAGCAGAACAAGGAAAAGCACTTTAAGAGGCCATGTTTGAGTTTGAAATTTGAATCTTTGATTCAAATTTGTTCAAATCCTTCTGGTTTTAGTTGCATTAGCCCAACACACTCATATTTCTATGTTTCATGCATGCATCATATTGTTGCACATTGTTTGGTGATGGTTGTGTATCGGTGTCCTTTGCGACAGGTTCTGCCTCCGAGGAGTACCGTGATTACCCTAACGAAGAACCGTATCAGTGCATCGAACCATCAGGCAAGCAACCAACCATTTGATCATATCGATACAATCCCATGTTCTCGCTCCTGCTCTCTTTTACTGCATTAAGACAACGCGTTTCCAACTGCTGTGTGCTACGGTAGTTGAACCCATTTCCTCTGCATGACCTGTCATTGCCACAGTAACTAGATGAAACCCACTAGCATGTGTAGGAGTTGATTGAGCCATATGTATGTGTTGTTCCTACCTTGCTATGCCTGCTATGCTTAGAGTCGTGTCAGGTCTGGTTCATCTGGGTGATGGGCTAGAGTGAAATGTTATGTCGGTAATGAGAGTGGTGTGGTGAACACGATTTGGTAAAGGTATCGATGAGAGGCCATGTAGGAGTACATGGTGGGTTGTTTCATTGAAGCCGACCTTAAGCACTGAGATCTGTATGCGTGATTTAAGAATCAGCTACTACCATGCATTGGGCCCGAAACCAATGGACCCTCTCGGCTTCTTATTCACCCTAGTTCTCCGTCCAGGAGTTGCAAGTAGTTTCTGGTGTTTGTAGCCTACTGGAGGCCGTGGACAGCGCTGACCGTAGGGGTGGGCTGTGATGCGGTAGGTACGTGGCCGGGTGTACCGAATACCCGTTAGGTATCTCGGGAACCCTGTTCACATCGTTCGGGGCCGTATGGGAAACCTCGGCCGGACTCCCTGCGGATGGAACCTGAATAGGCGATAAACCTGGACTGGAGGCTTAGGTGATTAGGTAGGCCGTGGCCGACACCCACGTTGGGCTTCCGCTTGAAGGTTGCCGAGTACATGTCGTGTAAACGACGGTAAGTGGTGAGAGCGTGTATGAAGAAGTACACCCCTGCAGGGTTAACATGATCTATTCGAATAGCCGCGTCCGCGGTAAAGGACTACTTGGTTGCCTATACAGTTCATAGACAAGTAAATGGAAACTACTAAAAGCCTCAAGATAAGTGTGAGTGCCGAGGATGGCTCTTCCGTAGGAAGACGGAGGTGGATCCTCGGTAGTGTATTGAAGTGGTGAGTAGTGGACTCGTGTGCGAAAAACCATTTCAAGTTGAAGTATCGTAGGATAGTCTAGCCAAGAGTCAAAGCTGGCTTGCTGCAATAACTCCACCAACCCTTCTTGATAATGTGCATGTATGTAGGATCTGATGTAAGTCTTGCTGAGTACCTTTGTACTCATGTTGCTATAATTTACATTTTTTTACAGAAGACGCTGCAACCCCTTCTGATGGGTTCTATGTGGACGTTGACATCAACGAGTAGGCTAAAGACCCAGGTGGTGACCCTGAGCTTGTGAAGGACCTTGTAGTATAGCTAGGCTTCCAAGCCTCCTTTATTTTACTAGTTGTCTGTACTCAGACAAGTTACTCCCGCTGCTGGCTTGTATGACTGTATGACTTGAATGCTGGGTCATGTGACCCGTACCTTTGTGTATGTTATGTATGGCTCCCTGAGCCTTAAATAAAGTACTTGTGTCGTAGAGTCATGTTGTGATGCTTCGCTGTATTTGCACATATCGAGCATATTGTGTGTATGATTGAAATGCTTGGTATGTGTGGGATCTGACTATCTAGTTGTTTATCTTTAGTAGCCTCTCTTACCGGGAAATGTCTCCTAGTGTTACCGCTGAGCCATGGTAGCTTGCTACTGCTCTGGAACACTTAGGCTGGCCGGCATGTGTCCTTCTTCGTTCCTGTGTCTGTCCCTTCGGGGAAATGTCACGCTTTGAGTACCGGAGTCCTGCTAGCCCGCTACAGCCCGGTTTACCGGAGTCCTGCTAGCCCAGTGCTACAGCCCGGACCCACTTGCTGTTGACCGACACGTTCGAAGCTGGGTCATGGATGCCTGTCCCTGTAAGTCTGTGCCACTTTGGGTTTACGACTAGTCATGTCAGCCCGGGCTCCTTATCATATGGATGCTAGCGACACTATCATATACGTGAGCCAAAAGGCGCAAACGGTCCCGGGCAAAGGTAAGGCGACACCCGTGGGGATACCGTGCGTGAGGCCGCAAAGTGATATGAGGTGTTACCGGCTAGATCGATGTGACATCGAGTCGGGGTCCTGACAAATAGGCAAAAAACAACATTTCTAGGCTGGGCCTCCAGTTAATAGGTTAGTCCGAAAAATAATATAAAAGTGGAAAATAAAGCCCAGTATAGTACAAAACAGTAGATAAAGTAGCATGGAGCAATCAAAAATTATAGATACATTGGAGACGTATCAGGCATCCCCAAGCTTAATTCCTGCTCGTCCTCGAGTAGGTAAATGATAAAAAAGAATTTTTGATGCGGAGTGATACTTTGGCATAATTTCAATGTAAATCTTCTTAATTGTGGTATGAATCTTCAGATCCGAAAGATTCAAGACAAAAGTTCTTATTGACATAAAAGTAATAATACTTCAAGTGTACTAATCAAAGCAATCATGTCTTGTAGAAATAGCATGGTTCAAGAAAGTTATCCCTACAAAATCATATAGTCTGGCTATGCTCTATCTTCATCACACAAAGTATTTAATCATGCACAACCCCGATGACGAGCCAAGCAATTGTTTCATACTTTAGTAATCTCAAACTTTTTCAACTTTCACGCAATACATAAGCGTGAGCCATGGACATAGCACTATAGGTGGAATAGAATGGTGGTTGTGGAGAAGACAAAAAGGGAGAAGATAGTCTCACATCAACTAGGCGTATCAATAGGCTATAGAGATGCCCATCAATAGATATTGATGTGAGTGAGTAGGGATTGCCATGCAACAGATGCACTAGAGCTATAAGTATATGAAAGCTCAACAAAAGAAACTAAGTGGGTGTGCATCTAACTTGCTTTCTCACGAAGACCAAGGGCACTTTTGAGTAAGCCCATCATTGGAATATACAAGCCAAGTTCTATAATGAAAAATTCCCACTAGTGTGGTAAAAGGATAGTAGCATTGTCCCTTCTCTCTTTTTCTCTCATTTTTTTATTATTTTTTATTTTGGTGGGCTTCTTTGGCCTCTTTTTTTTGGGCTTCTTTGGCCTCTTTTATTTTCCATAAAGTCCGGAGTCTCATACCGACTTATGGGGGAATCATAGTCTCCATCATCCTTTCCTCACTGGGACAATGCTCTAATAAGGATGATCATCACACTTTTATTTTTTCTTACAACTCAACAATTACAACTCGATACTAGAACAAAATATGACTCTATATGAATGCCTCCGGCGGTGTACCAGGATATGCAATGAATCAAGAGTAACATGTATGAAAGAATTATGAACGGTGTCTTTGCCACAAATACAATGTCAACTACATGTTCATGCAAAAAGCAATATGACAAAAGTAATGTGTGTCATATGAACGGAACGGTGGAAAGTTGCATGGCAATATATCTCGGAATGGCTATGGAAATGCCATGATAGGTAGGTATGGTGGCTGTTTTGAGGAAGGTATATGGTGGGTGTATGATACCGGCGAAAAGTGCGCGGTATTAGAGAGGCTAGCAATGGTGGAAGGGTGAGAGTGCGTATAATCCATGGACTCAAGATTAATCAAAAGAACTCATGCACTTGTTGCAAAAATTTAGAAGTCATCAAAAACCAAAGCACTAAACGCATACTCCTAGGGGGATAGATTGGTAGGAAAAGACCATCGCTCGTCCCCGACTGCCACTCATAAGGAAGACAATCAATAAATAAAATTGTGCTCCGACTTCATCACAAAGCGGTTCAACATACGTGCATGCTACGGGAATCACAAACTTAAACACAAGCATTTTTAAATTCATAATCACCTCAACTAGCATTGCTTTGATATTATCACCTCCATATCTCAAAACAATTATCTAGCATCAAACTTATCTTAGTATTCACCGCACTCAAAAGAAAGTTTCACATATCTTGAATACCAAGTATATTATCTTTAAGCAAATTACCATGCTATTAACAACTCTCAAAATAATCTAAGTGAAGCATGAGAGATCAATAGTTTCTTTAAAACAAATCCACCACCGTGCTCTAAAAGATCTAAGTGAAGTACTAGAGCAAAAATTATTACGCTCAAAAGATATAAGTGAAGCACTATGAGCAAAACTATCAAGCTCAAAAGATATAAGTGAAGCACATAGAGTATTCTAGCAAATTCCAAATCATGTATGGCTCTCTCAAAAGGTGTGTACAGCAAGGATGATTGTGGTAAACTACCAAGCAAAGACACAAATAATACAAGACGCTCCAAGCAAAATACATAACATGTGGTGAATAAAAATATAGCTCCAAGTAAATTATCGATGGGAGTAGACGAAAGAGGGGATGCCTTCCGGGGCATCCCCAAGCTTTGACTTTTTGGTGTCCTTGGATTATCTTGGGGGTGCCATGGGCATCCCCAAGCTTAGGCTCTTTCCACTCCTTGTTCCATAACCCATCAAAAGAATTCATCCAAAACTTGAAAACTTCACAACACAAAACTCAATAGAAATCTCGTGAGCTCCGTTAGTGAAATAAAACAAAAGACTACTTTAAGGTACTGTAATGAACTCATTATTTATTTATATTGGTGTTAAACCTACTGTATTCCAACTTCCTTATGGTTTATAAACTAATTTATTATCCATAGATGCATTGAAATAAGCAAACAACACATGAAAAACAGAATCTGTCAAAAACAGAACAGTCTGTAGCAATCTGTAACTAACGCAAACTTCTGGAACTCTAAAACTTATAACAAAATAGGAAGTACTGGACAATTTGTTTATTTATCAGCATCAAAAAGAATCAACGCAAAATCTCTTTTCTGTGATTTATTGAATTTTTTCTTGTGAGTGCAAATTTCTGTTTTTCAGCAGAATCAAATCAACTATCATCATAGCTTCTCCTACAGGTTCTACTTGGCACGAACACTAATTAAAACATAAAAACACATCTAAACATAAAGTAGAAACAAGATTTAACACTAAAAAGGAACACAAGCAAAAAACAAAAAAATAAAATTGGGTTGCCTCCCAACAAGCGCTATCGTTTAACGCCCCTAGCTAGGCATCGATATTTCAATGATGCTCACAAGAAAGACAAGAATTGAAGCACAAAGAGAGCATCATAAAACACGTGATAAACACATCTAAGTCTAACATACTTCCTATGCATAGGCATCTTATAGGCAAACAAATTATCAAGGCAAGCAAACACTAGCATATGCAAGAAGGCGGAAAGAAAGAATAGCAATCTCAACATAACGAGAGGTAATTTATTATCATGAAAATTTCTACGACCATATTTTCCTCGCTCATAATAATTACATGTGGGATCATAAGCAAATTCAACAAAATAGCTATCACATAAAATATTTTCAACACGATCCACATGCATGCAAAGTTGACACTCTTCCGAAATAGTGGGATTAACATTAACTAAAGTCATGACCTCTCCAAACCCACTTTTATCAAAAATTTCATAATATTGAATATTCTCAAAATATGTGGGATCTAGAGTTGACACTCTTCCAAACCCACTTTCAATATTATTGCAAACAATATTATCAATCTCATATTCATCATGGGGATTAAATAAATTTTCAAGATCATAAGAAGAATCACCCCAATCATGATCATTGCAACAAGTAGTAGACATAGCAAAACTAGCATCCCAAAGCTTAGGGTTTTGCCTATTATTAGCACAATTGACATCAAGAGAATTTATAGTAAAATCATTTAAATCATGCTTTCCGTCGAGGGAGCTATCAAGCATGGGTGCAATAGCAACGATCTCATTTTTAACATAAGGAACTATAGCAAATTCGTATCCATAAATATTGGCTTCATGGCCACAAGAATAGCAAGCATCATGTTCATCAAGGGATATTTCAACCAAATCATCGGAATCATCATTATCTATAGATTCATGCATATCATTATTTTCTTCCAAAGCAACAGTCATTCTCAGTAAATTCTTGGACATAGACATTATGAGCAAGGTTTTCATTGCAATATTTAAGTGTGACGGAATTTTCAGATTTGTTGAGAGTAAAATCATACTTTTCAATCAAAGAAGCAACTTCATGAGCACCCTTAAAAACGACAAATTCTTCAATTTGTTTGATATCATAGTAACTATAAACACCCTTGCATAAGAAGATAAGATTTCATTATCATTGAACTCACATAGGTAGGGAAGGTGTTTTTAGGGTTCTTAGAGCAGCAAGTAAAATCACACATTTCACAAAGATTCCAAGCATAGCATAGCAAACTATTTATATGATACCGTAAGAGTCTCCCTTTTTCAGATAAACGATGACGCACAAAATGAGCATGCTCATCTAAAGATTTCCCATCAACTAGGCTAGTGGGGGTTTCAGCACGAGCGCATAAGGATCAAAGATCATCCAAGTAGAACACTTTAAGTGGATCCATATCAATAGATTTTTAGCAAGCAAAGATGCAAGCATATAGAAGGCACAAGGAAACACAAAAAAAGATACATACGGGAAGAAGGCGAACGAAAAAGAGAGGGCGAATAAAACGGCAAGGGTGAAGTGGGGGAGAGGAAAACGAGAGGCAAATAATGTAATGCGAGAGATAGGGATTGTCATGGGTACTTGGTATTGTCAACTTGCTTGCGTGAGCCTCCCCGGCAACGGCGCCAGAAATTCTTCTTGCTACCACATGAGCATTGCGTTGTTTTCCCCTGAAGAGGAGAGGATGATGCAGTAAAGTAGCGTAAGTATTTCCCTCAGTTTTTGAGAACCAAGGTATCAATCCAGTAGGAGAGCACGCACAAGTCCCTCGTACCTACACAAAATGATAGCTACTCGCAACCAACGCGATTAGGGGTTGTCAATCCCTTCACGGTCACTTACGAGAGTGAGATCTGATAGAGATGATAAATAATATTTTTGGTATTTTTGATAGATAGATGCAAAGTGAAAAGTAAAAGTCAAAGTAAAAACAAAGCAAGTAAATAAAGCGATAGAGATTGATATGATGAGAATAGAGCCGGGGGCCATAGGTTTCACTAGTGGCTTCTCTCGAGAGCATAGATATTCTACGGTGGGTGAACAAATTACTGTTGAGCAATTGACAGAATTGAGCATAGTTATGAGTATATCTAGGTAATGATCATGTATATAGGCATCACGTCCGAGACAAGTAGATCAAAACGATTCTGCATCTACTACTATTACTCCACTCATCGACCGCTATCCAGCATGCATCTAGAGTATTAAGTTAAAAACAGAGTAAGGCCTTAAGCAAGATGACATGATGTAGAGGGATAAATTCATGCAATATGATAAAAAAACCATCTTGTTATCCTCGATGGCAACAATACAATATGTGCCTTGCAACCCTTTCTGTCACTTGGTAAGGACACCGCAAGATTGAACCCAAAGCTAAACACTTCTCCCATTGCAAGAACTACCAATCTAGTTGGCCAAACCAAACGGATAATTCGTAGAGACTTGCAAAGATAACTCAATCATACATAAAAGAATTCAGAGAAGATTCAAATATTTCCATAGATAAAACTGGATCATAAACCCACAATTCATCGGTCTCAACAAACACACCGCAAAAAGAAGATTACATCGGATAGATCTCCATAAGAGAGGGGGAGAACATTGTATTGAGATCCAAAAAGAGAGAAGAAGCCATCTAGCTACTAGCTATGGACCCGAAGGTCTGAAGTAAACTACTCACACTTCATCGGAGAGGCTATGGTATTGATGTAGAAGCCCTCCGTGGTAGACGCCCCGTCCGGTGGAGCTCCGGAACAGGCCCCAAGATGGGATCTCATGGATACAGAAAGTTGCGGTGGTGGAATTAGGGTTTTGGCTCTGTATTTGATCTGACGGGGGTATGTAGGTATATATAGGAGGAAGGAGTAAGTCGGTGGAGCAACAGGGGGCCCACGAGGTAGGGGGGCGCGCCCTCCACCCTCGTGACCGCCTCTGGCACTTCTTGGAGTAGGGTCCAAGTCTCCTATATCATGTTCGGTGAGAAAATCACGTTCCCTATGGTTTCATTCCGTTTGGACTCCGTTTGATATTCTGTTTCTTCGAAATACTAAAATAGGCAAAAAACAGCAATTCTGGGCTGGGCCTCCGGTTAATAGGTTAGTCCCAAAAATAATATAAAAGTGGAAAATAAAGCCCAATATAGTCCAAAACAGTAGATAAAGTAGCATGGAGCAATCAAAAATTATAGATACGTTGGAGACGTATCAGAAGCCACGAGAAGATCACCCTTGGACAACATCGTCATTCGCCAGGGGCTCTGCCTCCGTGATGGTGTAGCCCCCGTCAGCTCCACCTCCCGAGGCCACGAGATCAGCAGCACCTGCCGCGAGCGCAGTGGCAAAGGCGCGGAACTTCACCAGCAAGGCTTCTACCTGACCCTTCATAGCTTCAGCAGCAGCGGCGAAGCGCTTGTTGTCCTCGGGCTCCAGCAGTTTGTCGAGATTCGTGCCAAGGTCGTGAAGGTAGACGTGGCTGAAGAGACCCGTCGGCACCGCAGAAGAAAGGACGCAAGCTTCAACCTTGGCCATGGGGCCGACGCTAGTCACAACTTCCGCGAGCGCCTCGACCAAGAAGGGAAGCAGCTGGGCGGGGCCGTCCTTGGCGCCAACCAGCGGCTTATCCAAGCCATTCTCATAGAGCATCTTTAGTCACGTGCGAGCCCTCTCCTCAAGGAGCATAAAGGCCATGCGGTCCTCGGACAGGACCTTCGCCTTGCAGTCCAGCTCGGCCCTCTACACCTTCAACTTCTGCTCCAGCGTCCCCAGCCGGCCACGTTCAGCGGTCAGCTTGGCGTCGCCGTCCCCGATGGCGTCCTCCCGAGCCTTCGTCTCCTCCTCCTTCGCCTAGCGGTCGTGAGCTTCCTTGGCGAGCTCATCGTGCAAGCCTTGCAGCTCGGCCTCCAGCGCCTTGCAGTGGTCCTGGGCGACCGTGGCATCCTTCAGTGCCGCCTCGCGGGCGGCTGCGGCCTGCGTGGCAGCTTCCTTCTCCCCCTTAGAAGCTGCTGCGGCCTACTCCAGCGCTGCTTGGATAGAGGTGTCAGAGTGGACCCAGCCAGAGATCGGCTCCATGCTCTCGACTACCAGGTGGGAGTCGGTGCCCTGGAGATCTTTTTGCAGCTGACCTAGCTCGGAAAGGGCACGGTCCAAGACAGGAGAGGAGGCAGAGGGACCCGAAACCAGCAGTGCAGGAGGAGAAGGCGGCAGCGTAACCACGGCTCGGGAGAGGGGGGGCTCCTGAGTCTTGGCTACCTCAGCAACGACATCGGGCGCCGGCACCTCCGGAGCCAGTAGGGCCATGGGGGATAGCACCCCGCTAGAGCGCTCCTCCGGACATCGCGAGGACGATCGGGCAGGGGAGGTGCGAACTTCACCGCCTCCCCTTCCCACGGACAAAGGCGCGGCCACAACAGATGAGTCTTCCCCAGGCGGAACCACCATGTCCCCCTTCTTCTTCTTCGCCGCAAGTGGCGGCCTAACCAAGTGATGGAGAACGTCAAAGCCCCGACAACAAAAAAAAGAACAAGACGGAGTTCGAGCACTTACTGGTCAATCGCGGCATAGGTCACCGACCTCTTGCCAAGCTTAAAGCCCGAAAGCCTCTTGGTCGGGGGAGCAGCCTCGAGAGGTCCAGGAGCGGAAGAGGACGCACTAGAAGGGCTGGAGGCGGCTTTGGGCGGAGCCTGGGCAGAAGCGGCCCCTCGGGAGATCAGTGCCAACCTGTCCTTCTTCGGTATCACAGGTGGATCCTCTTCCTATCGCACGATGTCGGCCTCGTCATCATCCGGCAGGGTGCAGAAAATGCTTGCCCTACAACGGGGGAGGTCTCCCCCATCCCCTTAGTAGTCGCCTCCGAGTCACACTCCTCTTCTTATTCGTCTTCCTCTCCTCCCCCGCGGGAATCACCAGAAGACACTTCCACCGGCACCGTCGCCCCTTGGGCCACAGGAGGCTCCGCCGGCACCAGGCTACGCCCATCAAAGGTGGGTATGGCATCCACCACCTGTTTCCAGTCCTGACGGAGGAACAGGGGGGCAGGAGCACCCTCCAGACCTTCCAGATCATCTCCAACCAAGAGGCGGAGACCCACGGCTAGATCCTCGTCGGCCAAGGCCGTTAGGTTCAGGCGAAGATCATCGTCCGCGCCCCAAGCATCCACAACGGGTGCGAGTGCACCTCAAGTGGAGCCACCCGCTGCGTCAGGAACTCCCTCAGGAGTGTGGCCCCTGTCAGCTTCGCCGCCTTAACTTTTCCCGGCCTCAGGTCAGCGTTCATCTTCTTCAGCACCAACTTCGCTCGGTTGTCATCAAGCTTCGCATGAGACCACCCCTCGTCGGGCTGGGGCGGCTTCGTTGGCAACACCAACCGGCAGTGGATGCATCCGGCATCCATCATGACCCAGTTGCTCTGAAAGCCGTCGACCCTCTTCCCGGTCTTCGAGATCACGTTGGCCTTGGAGTACGCGACAAAACCAGCGGATGCCGAGGTATGCTCGTCGCTGATTCGGAGGGAGAAGAAGTGGCGTAGCAAAGCCACGGACGGCATCACCCCAACATGCGCCTCGCAGTAGTAGGCGAAAATCGACAAAAGGAGAATGGAGTTGGGATGGAGATGAAGGGCCTACAACCTGTAATGGCGGAGGACGACGTTGAAGAACTCGGAGAAGGGCGGAACCAGGCCGGCAACACCGACATTCATGAAGAAGGGGTAGAAGGTGCTCCCCTTAGCCTCCGGCTCGGCATAGCCAGCACGGAGTTCGGTCTCCCCCATCTCGCTGCCCTCCACCGCCGTCATTAGGCGCGTAGCGACAAGATTCTTCTCTGACTTGTTGGGGGCATCCAGGGCCGGTGAATACCAAGCCGGCAGCGCATCGGCCTTGGCCTTGCGGGGCGCCATTGCTCGCTGAAAGGGGAGGAATGGAGCGGATCTGGAGATTTCGGAAGCAAGAGATCAAGGAAGGGGATCTGGAGCAAGGCGAAGGAGAGCAATGAAGGCAAGCCTTACCTAGGCCAGCCTTTTGTCAGTTGGGCAGTTGCCGAGGCAACATGGGGAAGCGGAGACGCCCACGTCCAGTCAAGTCGCCACGCGTCGCCCAAGGCCGCAGGCTGTTGGGGCCCGTGGCACTCCGCACTTGCCCTTTGGCTTCGCTGCTAAGCCAAGTCCGAGCATGCCTTGGTCCCGGGGGCTACTGTCGGCGTTCTGGGAACGGGGGTCCCCAGACTTGCCTGCCTACGGCCTGCAGCGTGGCTCAACCAGCGGCCCAGTATGGCCTGCCTTCATCAGCAAACACTCAAGACCCTCGCGAGGGGCCAAGACTCGCGGGGCGAACGGTGCAAGGCCTACTCAGGGGCGGCCTCTCCAGGCAGGCTCACGAGGAGGCGGAGAGATCAAGGCAAGGGGTACCTCGCGAGGTGGTCGTGACGCAAGCCATGACGATCAAGATCAGGCGGGCACCAGGCGGGCGCCCGCCTGCACAGTGTCATGGTTTCCTCTTTGGTGCAAAGGGGGCAAGCGCATGCGCGCAGTACCGAGGCATCAGGCAAAGGTTTCCATATCGGTGCAACGAGACCAAGACCAGCAGGATGGCAGGACAGAGGTCACCGTGGAGCCCAAGACGACGTCACCACCAGTGCCTTTGGCAGTCGAAGACCACCTTTAGTCAGGATAGCTTGTACTAGTTGTCCCCTTTCAAAATGGCCGTTGTTGGACCCCTTCCCGCTCAATATTTGGGAAGAGGACCAGGGCCTCTATAAATAGGGCCAGCCACCACAGTAGAAGGCAATCAGATCGAGAGCCATCGGAGATCTGATCCAAGCCTAGCTCATCTACACTCCATCACAAGAACACCTCTCGCGAGGCTGTTCTTCCTCTGTACTGTTCATCATGAGCCCAAGAGGCAATCCACCACAGCACACAATGGATTAGGGAATTATACCACAACGGTGGCCCAAACCAGTATAAACCTCGTGTCTCTTGTGTTGTTCATCGTGCTAGCTTAGAATCGCGGCGAGGTTGTGGGCGTGTTTCGGTAGGGAGAAGATCTTCGTGCGCACCCTAGAGTTCGAACCTTAAGGGTTCTGCCGGAACCCGATATCCGACAATATCAGTGTAAAGTGCATGAAGAAACTCCATGCTGATGGTCTTTTGGAATCACTTGATTATGAATCACTTGGTGCTTGCGAACCGTGCCTTATGGGCAAGGTGACGAAAACTCCATTCTCTGGAACAATGGAACGAGCTACTGACTTGTTGGAAATAATACATATCGATGTATGCGGTCCAATGAGTATTGATGCTCGTGGTGGGTATCGTTATTTCCTTACCTTCACAGATGATTTGAGCAGATATGGTTATATCTACTTGATGAAGCATAAGTCTGAAACATTTGAGAAGTTCAAAGAATTTCAGGGTGAAGTGGAAAATCATCGTAACAAGAAAATAAAGTTTCTGCGATCTGATCGTGGTGGAGAATATTTGAGTTACGAGTTTGGTCTTCATTTGAAACAACATGGGATAGTTTCACAATTAACGCCACCTGGAACACCACAGCGAAATGGTGTGTCCGAACATCGTAACCGTACTTTATGAGATATGGTGCGATATATGATGTCTCTTACTGATTTACCGCTATCATTTTGGGGTTATGCTTTAGAGACGACTGCATTCTACTCTAAACAGGGCACCATCAAAATCCGTTGAGATGACACCTTATGAACTATGGTTTGGCAAGAAACCAAAGTTGTCGTTTCTTAAAGTTTAAGGCTGCAATGCTTTTGTGAAAAAGCTTCAACCTGATAAGCTCGAACCGAAATCAGAGAAGTGCGTATTCATAGGATACCCAAAAGAAACTGTTGGGTACACCTTCTATCACAGATCCGAAGGCAAAATCTTTGTTGCTAAGAATGGATCCTTTCGAGAAAAGGAGTTTCTCTCGAAAGAAGTGAGTGGGAGGAAAGTAGAACTTGATGAGGTAACTATACCGTCTCTCTTATTGGAAAGTAGTTCATCACAGAAATCAGTTCCAGTGATTCCTACACCAATTAGTGAGGAAACTAATGATGATGATCATGAAGCTTCATATCAAGTTACTACCGAACCTCGTAGGTTTTCCAAAGTAAGACCTGCACTAGAGTGGTACGATAATCCTGTTCTGGAAGTCATGTTACTAGACCATGATGAACCTACAAACTATGAGGAAGCGATGATGAGCCCAGATTCCGTGAAATGGCTTGAAGCCATGAAATCTGAGATGGGATCCATGTATGAGAACAAAGTGTGGACTTTAGTGGACTTGCCTGATGATCGGCAAGCCATAGAAAATAAATGGATCTTTAAGAAGAAGACCGATGCAAACGGTAATGTTACTGTTTACAAAGCTCGACTTGTTGCGAAAGGTTTTCGACAAGTTCAAGGAGTTGACTATGATGAGACTTTCTCACCCATAGCGATGCTTAAGTCTGTCCGAATCATGTTAGAATTGCTGCATTTTATGATTATGAAATTTGGCAAATGGATGTCAAAACTGCATTCCTGAATGGATTTCTGGAAGAAGAGTTGTATATGATGCAACCAGAAGGTTTTGTCGATCCAAAGGGTGCTAGCAAAGTGTGCAAGCTCCAGCGATCCATTTATGGACTGGTGCAAGCCTCTTAGCGTTAGAATAAACGCTTTGATAGTGTGATCAAAGCATATGGTTTTATACAGACTTTTGGAGAAGCCTGTATTTACAAGAAAGTGAGTGGGAGCTCTGTAGCATTCCTGATCTTATATGTAGATGACATATTGTTGATTGGAAATGATATAGAATTTCTGGATAGCATAAAGGGATACGTGAATAAGAGTTTTTCTATGAAAGACCTTGGAGAAGCTGCTTACATATTGGGCATCAAGATCTATAGAGATACATCAAGACGCTTAATTGGACTTTCACAAAGCACATACCTTGATAACGTTTTGAAGAAGTTCAAAAAGGATCAGCCAAAGAAAGGGTTCTTGCCTTTGTTACAAGGTGTGAAGTTGAGTCAGATTCAAAGCCTGACCACCGCAGCAGATAGAGAGAAAATGAAAGTCATTCCCTATGCTTCAGCCATAGGTTCTATCATGTATGCAATGCTATGTACCAGACCTGATGTATGTCTTGCTATAAGCATAGCAGGGAGGTACCAAAGTAATCCCCGAGTGGAGAACTGGACATCGGTTAAGAACATCCTGAAATACTTGAAAAGGACTAAGGATATGTTTATGGAGGTGAAAAATAGCTCGTCGTAAATGGTTACGTCGATGCAAGCTTTGACACTGATCCAGATGACTCTAAGTCGCAAACCGGATACGTATTTTTATTGAATGGAGGAGTTGTCAGTTGGTGCAGTTCCAAGCAGAGCGTCATGGCGGGATCTACGTGTGAAGCGGAGTACATTGCTGCTTCGGAAGCAGCGAATGAAGGAGTTTGGATGAAGGAGCTCATATCCGATCTAGGTGTTATACCTAGTGCATCGGGTCCAATGAAAATCTTTTGTGACAATACTGGTGCAATTGCCTTTGAAAAGGAATCCAGATTTCACAGGAGAACCAAGCACATCAAGAGATGCTTCAATTCCATCCATCATCAAGTGTCGGAAGGGGACATAGAGATTTGAAAAATACACACAGATCTGAATGTTGCAGACCCGTTGACTAAGCCTCTCTCATGAGCAAAACATGATCAGCACCAAAGCTCCATGGGTGTTAGAATCATTACTATGTAATCTAGATTATTGACTCTAGTGCAAGTGGGAGACTGAAGGAAATATGCCCTAGAGGCAATAATAAAGTTATTATTTATTTCCTTAATTCATGATAAATGTTTATTATTCATGCTAGAATTGTATTAACTGGAAACTTAGTACATGTGTGAATAGACAAAACATATAGTCCCTAGTATGCCTCTACTTGACTAGCTTGTTAATCAAAGATGGTTAAGTTCCTAACCATATACATGTGTTGTCATTTGATGAATGGGATCACATCATTAGGAGAATGATTTGATGGACATGAACCATCCATTAGCTTAGCATTATGATTGTGTTAGTTTCATTGCTACTGCTGTCTTCATGACTTATACAAGTTCCTCAGACTATGAGATTATGCAACTGCTGAATACCGGAGGAACACTTTGTGTGCTACCAAACATCACAACGTAAAAAATTAATTATAAAGGTGCTCTACAGGTGTCTCGGAAGGTGTTTGTTGGGTTGGCATAGATCGAGATTAGGATTTGTCACTCCATGTTTCGGAGAGGTATCTCTAGGCCCTCTCGGTAATACTCATCACTATAAGGCTTGCAAGCATTGCAAATAATGAGTTAGTTGCGGGATGAAGTATTACGGAACGAGTAAAGAGACTTGCCGGTAACGAGATTGAACTAGGTATTGGGATAACGACGATCGAATCTCGGGCAAGTAACATACCGATGACAAAGGGAACAACGTATGTTGTTATGCGGTTTGACCGATAAAGATCTTCGTACAATATGTAGGAGCCAATATGAGCATCCAGGTTCCGCTATTCGTTATTGACCAGAGATGTATCTCTGTCATGTCTACATAGTTCTCGAACCCGTAGGGTCTGCACGCTTAACGTTTGATGACAATATGTATTATGAGTTATGTGGTTTTGATGAACGAAGATTGTTTGGAGTCCCGGATGAGAACACAGACGTGACGAGGAGTCTCGAAATGGTCGAGACATAAAGATTCATATATTAGAAGGTTGCATTTGGACAGCGGAATGGTTTTGAGTGATTCGGGCATTTTTTCGTAGTACCGGGAGGTTACCGGAACCCCCCGGAGAAGTATTGGGCCTAGTGGGCCTTATTGGAGGAGAGGAGAAAGGGCCACGTGAGAGGGGCGCCCCTCCCCTTGCCCAAACCGAATTGGACTAGGGGAGGGGTCCGGCCCCCCTCTTTCCTTCCCCCTCTCTCCCCCTTACCTTTCCCTGCGGTGGAAGATAGGAAAAAGGGGGGGAATCCTACTTGGACTAGGAGTGCAAGTAGGACTCCCCCTAGCGCACCCAAATCTGGATGGCCTCCTCTCTTCCTTGCTCCTTTATATATGTGGCCAGGGGGCACCCCAACAGCACAACAGACGACACAAGTTGATCTTTTAGCCGTGTGCGGTGCCCCCTCCACAGTTATACACCTCGATCATACCGTTGCGGAGCTTAGGCGAAGCCCTGCGCCGGTAGCATCATCATCTCCTTCGCCTCGCCGTCGTGCTAACGGAACTCACCCTCAGCCTCAACTGGATCAAGAGTTCGAGGGACATCAACGAGCTGAACGTGTGCTGAACGCGGAGGTGCCGTACGTTCGGTACTAATATCGGTCGGATCGTGAAGACGTACGACTATATCAACCACATTTTCATAACGCTTCCGCTCTCGGTCTACAAGGGTACGTGGAGACACTCTCCCCTCTCGTTGCTATGCATCACATAGATAGATCTTGCGTGATCGTAGGATTATTTTTGAAATTACCGCGTTCCGCAACAGTGTGAGCCGGTCGGGGCTCTGTAAGCCTCCGGGTATCTGCCTGTGTATATAAAGGTGAGACCTGGTGGCGGGTTAACTCAAGTAAGAAGTAATCGTGGACTAGGTCAAGCGTATTCGCTCCCTTGTAATCGAAACTCAAGCAATACAACAAAAAGCAGGACGTAGGCTTTTACCTCCGCCGAGAGGGGCCGAACGTGGGTAAAAACTCCTTGTGTCCTTTGTCCCATTCAACCCCTTCAAGCTAATCTAGTCGCGATGGCTCCACACCTAAGTCCTTTCACTAGGGCATCTGCCGTGAAAAATCCACGATAGGTCCATAGCTAGTAGCTAGATGGCTTCTTCTCTCTCTTTGATCTTCAACAAAGTTCTCGTCGATGTTCTTGGAGTTCTATCCGATGTAATACTTTTTTGCGGTGTGTTTGTTCAGATCCGATGAATTGTGGATTTATAATCAGATAATCTATGAATATTATTTGAGTCTCCTCTGAATTCTTATATGCATGATTTGATATCTTTGTATTTCTCGTTGAACTATCAATTTGGTTTGGCCAACTAGATTGGTTTTTCTTGCAATGGGAGAGGTGCTTGGTTTTGGGATCAATCTTGCGGTGTCCTCACCTAGTGACATAGTAGGGGTAGCAAGGCACATATTGTACTGTTGCCATCAAGGATAAAAATATGGGGTTTACATCATATTGCTTCAGTTTGTCCCTCTACATCATGTCATCTTACTTAAGGCATTACTCCTTTCTTATGAACTTAATACTCTAGATGCATGCTGGATAGTTGTTGATGTGTGGAGTAATAGTAGTAGATGCAGGTAGGAATCAGTCTACTTATCACGGATGTGATGCCTATATTCATGATCATTGCCTTATATATTGTCATAACTTTGCGCTTTTCTATCAGTTGCTCAACAATAATTTGTTTACCCACTGTATGCTTTCTTCAAGAAAGAAGCCTCTAGTAAAACCTATGGCCCTCGGGTCTATTTTCCATCATATATTTTCAGATCTATAAACCAAAAACTCAAAAATACCTCGTTGAGTTTTATTTACTTTTATCTTGTTTATGTTTTAGAAATATTTTATATCTATCTCTATCATATCTCATCCTTGCAAGTGACCATGAAGGGATTCACAACCCCTTCATTGCGTTGGCTGCAAGTGTTTGATTGTTTGTGCAGGTGCATAGATTGGAGACTTGCTTGTACTTCCTACTAGATAAATCTCTACTTCGCTGCATCACCCTTTCCTCTTCAAGGGAAAAACCAACGCAAGCTCAAGAAGTAGCACGCTCCACTACTAAGGCGGAACTCACCACATGGTTGGTGGCTGCTATGTACAAGAGTATTCTCTCGTTGGCCTTTGCGGCCACCAATATTGGAGGACAGGAGAGGTACTTCTTCAATGCTTGGAGAGCTGACTCTGCTTCTAGTGTACATTCTGTTAGGGCATGTTTCTCCCTTGGTGGTTTTGGTGATTGATGAATGATAACCCACAAGTATAGGGGATCACAACAGTTTTCGAGGGTAGAGAATTCAACCCAAAATTTATTGATTCGATAAAAGGGAAGCCAAAGAATGTTTGCAAGCATTATAAGTTGAGATGCCAATTCAACCACACCTGGAGATTAAATATCTCCAGCAAAGTGATCACTAGCAAAGTAGTATGATAGTTTGATGGCAATAGCAATAGTAGTACCAGCAATAGTAACAGTAACAACAGTAGCAATAATTTTTCAGCAGCTATGACAGTAGCAGAAACGGTAGTAACTTAGCAAGAACAATATGTGAAAAGCTCGTAGGCATTGGATAGGTAATAACATTGGACAATATTCATCATATAACATTCATAACGTAGGGTGATACAGAACTAGCTCTCGTTCGTCAATATAATGTATGCATGTATTTTGTAAATAGTCATACATGCTTATGGAAAAGAACATGCATGACATCTTTTGTCCTACCCTCCTGTGGCAGCGGGGTCCATAAGGAAGCTAAAGGAAATTAAGGCCTCCTTTCGATAGAGAAACGGAACAAAGCATTAGCACATAGTGAATACATGAACTCCTCAAACAACGGTCATCACCGGAAAGTATCCCAATTATTGTCACCTTGGGTTTTACGGATCATAACACATAATAGGTGCATATAACTTGCAAGATCGAACCACGAACATAGATATAATGGTGAAAACATAAATGGTTCAGATCTGAAATCATGGCACTCGGGCCCTAGTGACAAGCATTAAGCATTGCAAAGTCACAGGAACATCAATCTCAGAACATAGTGGATACTAGGGATCAAGCCCTAACAAAACTACCTCGATTACATGATGAATCACATCCAACCCACCACCGTCCAGCAAGCCTACAAAGGAATTACTTACTCCTGGCGGTGAGCGTCATGAAATTCATGATGGGGGATGGTTGGTGATGACGAAGATCGAAGATCCCCCTCTCCGGAGCCCCGAACGGTCTCCAGATCTGGCCTCCCGATGAAGAATAGGAGGTGGCGGCGGCTCTGTGTCGTAAAATGCGATGAAACTTCCTCTCTTATTTGTTCTCCAAAAAATAGGAATTTACAGAGTTTGAATTAGGCTCAGTCGGGCCTCGTGGGCCTCACTACCCATTAGGGCGCGCCAGAGGGGAGCGCCTTGGTGCCTAGTGTGCAGCTGGGGCACCCCCTCTAGTGGGTCTTGGTTCCAGTATTTTTCATTTATTCCAAGATAATTCTCCAAAAAGTTTCATCCAATTTTGAGAACTTTTATTGCTGCACAGAAACAACACCATGGTAGTTATGCCGAAAACAACGTCAGTCCGGGTTAGTTTCATTCAAATCATGCAAATTAGAGTCCAAAACAAGAGCAAAAGCGTTAGGAAAAGTAGATACAATGGAGATGTATCAACTCCCCCAAGCTTAACCCATTGCTTGTCCTCAAGCAATTTAGTTGACAAACTGAAAGTGATAAAGAAAAACTTGTACGAACTCTTTTGTTCTTTTGTCCATATATATGCTTAGATAGCACCCAGGTTTTCATCAAAGATCATGACTAACCATGCAAACAATAACTCTTAGAAATTATATTCACTCATATCAATGGCATAATCAACTAGCGAGCAATAATAAGATATCTCAAATGCCAACACTTTGTCAAAAAAATCAGGATATAATATGATAATAATGGTCTCTCGCCAGCCCTTTCCGAGACCGTTGTTGGTGTCAAAATCGGCGGATCTCAGGTATGGGGTCCCGAACTATGCGTCTAAGGCTAATGGTAACAGTAGGCGGGGGATACAATGTTTACCCAGGTTCGGGCCCTCTCTGTGGAGGTAATACCCTACTTCCTGCTTGATTGATCTTGATGAATATGAATATTACAAGAGTTGATCTACCACGAGATCGTAATGGCTAAAACCCTAGAAGTCTAGCCTATGTGATTATGATTCTGCCCTATGGACTAAACCCTCCGGTTTATATAGACACCGGAGGGGGTTAGGGTTGCACAAAGTCAGTTACAGAGAAACGAATCTACATATCCGAATCACCAAGCTTGCCATCAACGCAAAGGAGAGTCCCATCCGGACACGGGAAGAAGCGTCTGTCTTGTATCTTCATAGCCCAACAGTCAGCCCATGTTAATAGTCTGGCCGTCCAAGGACCCCTTAATCTAGGACTCCCTCAGTAGCCCCTGAACCAGGCTTCAATGACGATGAGTCCGGCACGCAGATTGTCTTCGGCATTGCAAGGCGGGTTCCTTCTCCGAGTACACCACAATAGTCTTCAGACACGGTAAACGTGTCCGACTCTGTGAAACAAATACCACACACAACCGTAGAGAGCATAATATTTCACGAGTCCAGTCTGCTGACAACTTTTTGTAGTGTGACATCACGTCACCGCCCGGCCATTATTCGAACCATTTTTTAGCCTGCTGATACGTCTCCAACGTATCTACTTTTCCAAACACTTTTGCCCTTGTTTTGGACTCTAACTTGCATGATTTGAATGAAACTAACCCGGACTAACGCTGTTTTCAGCAGAACTGCCATGATGTTGTTTCATGTGTAGAAAACAAAAGTTCTCGGAATGTCCTGAAACTCCTCGGAGGCACTTTTTGGAAAATATAAAAAATACTGGAGAAAGAATCAAGACCAGGGGGCCCACACCCTGTCCACGAGGGTGGGGGGCACGCCCTCCCCCCTGGGCGCGCCCCCTGTCTCGTGGGCCCCCTGAGGCTCCGCCGACCTCAACTCCAACTCCATACATTCCGTCTCACGGAGAAAAAACTCAGAGAGAAGGTTTCATCACGTTTTACGATATAGAGCTGCCGCCAAGCCCTAATCCCACTCGAGGGCTCTGGAGTCCGTTCGGGGCTCCGGAGAGGGGGATTCGTCGCTATCGTCATCATCAACCATCCTCCATCACCAATTTCATGATGCTCACCGCCGTACGTGAGTAATTCCATCGTAGGCTTGCTGGACAGTGATGGGTTGGATGAGATTTACCATGTAATCAAGTTAGTTTTGTTAGGGTTTGATCCCTAGTATCCACTATGTTCTGAGATTGATGTTGCTATGACTTTGCTATGCTTAATGCTTGTCACTAGGGCCCGAGTGCCATGATTTCAGATCTAAACCTATTATATTTTCATGAATATATGTGTGTTCTTGATCCTATCTTGCAAGTCTATAGTCACCTATTATGTGTTATGATCCGACAACCCCGAAGTGACAATAATCGGGATACTTCTCGGTGATGACCGTAGTTTGAGGAGTTCATGTATTCACTATGTGTTAATGCTTTGGTCCGGTTATCTATTAAAAGGAGGCCTTAATATCCCTTAGTTTCCACTAGGACCACGCTGCCACGGGAGGGTAGGACAAAAGATGTCATGCAAGTTCTTTTCCATAAGCACGTATGACTATTTACGGAATACATGCCTACATTACATTGATGAATTGGAGCTAGTTCTGTGTCAACCTATGTTATAGCTATTACATGAGGAATCACATCCGACATAATTATCCATCACTGATCCATTGCCTACGAGCTTTTCACATCTTGTGCTTCGCTTATTTACTTTTCCATTGCTACTGTTACAACTGCTACAAAACGCAAAAACATTACGTTTGCTACCGTTACCTTTATTATCATACTACTTTGCTACTAAATACTTTGCTGCAGATACTAAGTTATCCAAGTGTGGTTGAATTGACAACTCAACTACTAATACTCAAGAATATTCTTTGGCTCCCCTTGCATCGAATCAATAAATTTGGGTTGAATACTTTACCCTCGAAAGTTGTTGTGATCCCCTACACTTGTGGGTTATCAAGACTAATTTCTGGCGCTGTTGCCGGGGAGCATAGCTCTATTCTCTGAGTCACTTGGGATTTATATCTATTGATCACTATGAAGAACTTGAAAGACGCTAAAACCAAGATCTATCCCTCAACTACGAGGGGAGGTAAGGAACTGCCATCTAGCTCCGCACTAGATTCTACTTCTGTTATGAGTAAGTTTGCGACACCTAAACCTGCTACTGCTATGAATTCTGATATGTCGCATGTTATTGATGATGCCACTTCTGCTTTGCATGATACTTATGATGAAACTACTTCTGTGCGTGATACTACTTTGCCATTAGGTGAATTTCTTGATGAACAACTTGCTAGGGCTAGAGAGAATGAAATTATTGAAGATGCTATTATTGATGATAGTGATGATGAAAGTTCTCCGAATGATTATGAATTGCCTGTTGTTCCTAAGGGTTATGTTATGAATGAAGAAGCTGCCTGAGCTATCTTTGCTTGCAATGATAGATATGGTCTTAAAAAGTTATTAGCTAAATGGAAGCAGCAGTCTCTCAATGCTAGAATGAAACCTGACCCTGCTTTTGCTACTTCACCTATCTGTGTTACTGATAAGGATTATGAATTCTCTGTTGATCCTGAAATTATTACTTTAGTTGAATCTGATCCTTTTTATGGCCTTGAATCTAAAACTGTTGTGGCACATCTTACCAAGTTGAATGATATAGCCAACCTGTTTACTCATGATGATAAATCTCGCTACTTTTATATCCTTAAGATATTTCCGTTCTCATTAAAGGGTGATGCTAAGACTTGGTATAATTCTCTTGCTCCTGGTTGTGTGCGTAGTCCCCAGGATATGATTTATTACTTCTTTGCTAAATATTTCCCTGCTCATAAGAAACAAGCTGCCTTGCGGGAAATATATAATTTTGTGCAAATCGAAGAAGAGAGTCTCCCACAAGCTTGGGGGAGGCTTCTCCGATTACTAAATGTTTTGCCTGATCATCCTCTCAAGAAAAATGAAATACTTGATATCTTTTATAATGGACTAACTAATGCTTCCAAGGACTACTTGGATAGTTGTGTTGGTTGTGTTTTTAGGGAAAGAACAGTCGACGAAGCTGAATTACTATTGAATAATATGTTGACTAATGAAAATAATTGGACTCTTCCTGAGCCAGTTCCTGAGGCAATTCCTGAACCAATTGAGCCAACTCCTGAGCCTATTCCTAAACCCACTCCAAAGAAGAGAGGTGTTTTATTTCTCAGTCCTGAAGATATGCAAGAGGCAAAGAAATCAATGAAAGAAAAAGGTATTAAAGCTGATGATGTTAAGAATTTACCACCTATTGAAGAAATACATGGTCTTAATATACCGCCTGTTGAAGAACCACATTGTCTTGATAACCCGACACAGGTAGTAAAGGTAAATTCTCTCTATAGATATGATAAAGTTGAAATCCCCTCTACTAAATTTCATAGCCCATGCTTAGATGAATTTGATGACTTTATGGCTAGACAAGAAAGTTTTAATGCTTATGTTGGTAGAGAGTTAAAGAATAATGCTTTCGAGATAGGACGCGTGAGTGATACTATGGCTAGAGTTAAAGGTGAACTTAAACTCATTAGCAAATATGCGTCTATGGTTGCTACTCAAGCTAAGCAAGTACTTAAAATGATTTGCTTGACGAATTAAATAATAAAAATGACTTTGCTGTTAGAGTGGCTACTAGAACTGGTAGAATGACTCAGGAACCTTTGTATCCTAAAGGCCACCCTAAGAGAATCGAGCAAGATTCTCAGAGAAATAATTTAGAAGCACCTAGTTCTTCCATGCCTTCTCTCTCTTTCTCTGCCCACCCCATCCTCGAGCTCCAGCGCCCAATTCCTCATCTTCTCCGCCCCTAAAGAGCACTCCAACCATGTACGGATCCAGAGCGCAGGGCAAGTGGATGACCTCCTCCGTCATTGAGAAGGACATCACGAAGCTCTGGGAGGCCAGGTACTTGGCCAAGGAAATCGCCCATTGGCTTCCGGCCGAGGGACAAATCGTACCCACCCCCGAGCCCCGTGAGAGGGTGGTGTTCCTCTCACACTTTGTCTGCGGGCTGGGATTCCCTCTCCACCCGTTCGTCCGCGGACTCATGTTGTACTGCGGGCTAGACTTCCACGATCTGGCCCCCAACTCCATCCTCAACATCTCGCCATTTATTGTCGTGTGTGAGGCCTTCCTCCGCATCCCACCTCACTTCAGACTATGGCTGAAGACCTTCAATGTGAAGCCGAAGGTGGTGAGTGGTCAACAAGCAGAGTGCGGAGGCCCCATGGTGGGCAAGATGCCCAATGTCACATGGCCCGAAGGCTCCTTCGTGGAGACTGTCAAAGGGTGGCAGTCGAAGTGGTTCTACGTCACAGAGACACGCGGCACCAACTGGGCCGCGGCTCCCACATTCCGGTGCGGAGACCCAATGCGGATCACCTCCTGGCAAGAGAAAGGTCTCACCTGGTAAACAAGAAAATCAAGCTCGTCAATGTGATCCAGGTGATGCTTATTCGCCGGATCCTTCCGTGCCAACGCCAGACTTGCCGTCTATGGGAGTTCGATCCGGCCGAGCACCAGACCCTACTGGAGCTCTTCGGCACTATGCACGAAGACATCTGGAAGGTGCTCTTCAAGGCCAATGAGGCACCGCCGCCCACGACCAAGGATCGCGGGCACGACTTAACTCACCCTGCTAGTCCGGTAAGTTTTTTAATGTTTTCAAGGTGTGCCATTTACTTGCATACTCGAGGAAGGCGTCTACGCCTCCATATTGATTCTTTCAGGCATGGATAGAGAAGGCAGAGCGGATTCGCTGTCCGGCTATGCTGCCCGAGGACCCGAAAATCCCGCTTCTAACGAAGATGCTGGTTCCGGCGCCTTATCAGGCACCGGAGAAGAAGGCCAAGGGGACCAGAGGTGGTCTTTGTTGCAAGGGCACTTCGAATGCAACGTCCGAAGATGCCAAGACTCATTCCTCCGTCGCCGAGGATGATGAGGAAGAGGAGGAAGAAGAAGAAAGTCGTTCGCCCATGAGGGGGAGAAATAAGAGGTCGGGCTCCACGTGTCTGGAGGCCGAGGCGTCCAAGAAGGGGAAAGCTTCCCTTCCGGACAGCTCCACCGCGGCCACCGATACCAGGTTGGAGTGGCGCCCCAGGGACAAGCCCCTGGCCAAATTGTAAGTATTCAGACACATTCATATATCCGGCCCCTCTACTTCATTGTTTTGATGTGTTGAACCATGTATTTGCAGGCCGGCTCGTTCCAACCTCGAGCGGTCCTTGTCTTCGGAGGATTCGCTGGACCCGAATGCGATGGACAGTGGGACTCTTCCAGCGGCCTCCTCTCCCAAGGACATGGATGGCACCGAGGCATCGTCCTGAAGGATCCCAAGCCCGGGAGAGATTCAGGAGGCCGTCAGGGAGGCGCCGAAGGGTGAAGCCTCGGCTGTCGGACACATGGGGGAGCAAACCCCCATGGATATTAATGATGGGGGCCATATCCAATTCGGCCCCCAGCCGAATACATTTCTGGAGACCGATATGGCTCCGGAATCAGGCCAGCCACCCCTTTCGAAAGAAGGAGGTTTGTCTATGCCACCGGTGCCTCTGTCCATCCAGAGGTGCCAGATAATTTGTTGGAAGCGTTGCGAGGCGCTTCCATTGTTGAGGAAAACCGTACCCTTATGGGTACGGTGATTGAGAGGATTCAGGCTGCAAAAAGTGGACTGACCGAAGCCTGCACAAGCCTTCTAACAAGCTTTGAGGTAAGCAGTGTAATAAAAAGAATGTCACAGTATAGACAGTAACCCCTGATACTCTATCTGGTGTTCAGAAAGAAAAGCCAAACAGAGGATCAAATAATTTCCGCAAGAGACTAATCTAACATGTCTATGTGAACAAACAGGCGTCGCTGCTGGCTGCAACCTCTCATACTGCTGAAGTCTCCAGACTAAAGCAGAGTCTGGAGCGGACCGAGGAGGAGCTCGGCCACATGAAAAAGCAGCTGGAAGATAATCAAGGTATGCAATAACCTTATATATATTCAGGAAGGATGAATGATTTGTGCTGACTAAAGTGCCATTTTATTTGCTAGGAGCGGCGACCAAGGTGGAGACCCTCAAGAAGGTGCTGGCCGAGGCCGAGGAGAAAGCGACCAAGGAAAAAGCCGCCCGTGAAAAGCACGAGGCCAGGGTCAGCAAGGTCCAGCAGGAGCTCCAGGACGCCGTCAGGAAGTGCGAGTCCTTGGAGCGCAACATTAAGGATCAAGAGTCCGAACTCACCAAGGCCCATCAAAACATGCACGATGCCCGGATTGAAGCCCAAGGGGCCCTCCAGGAGATCCAGGAGGCCAGAAAAATTGCAGCGGGTAAGGCCTTTATTATGCAGAGAAAATATGTCAAGAAAAGGTTCCTATTACTGACCCGGATTTGGAGTTCTCCAGGGGCGTTTGCGGATCTGCCACGCAGCGTTTCAGACGCTACGGATTTTTTCTGAGCTGAAGAGGGGAGCTCTATGGAGAAGCTATTCTGGTCGCAATACCTTGCGCCAGAATATCCGGTGCCATTGAGCAATCAACTAAAACAGCTGGTCGAACTGCACAAGGCGGATGAACTAGCCATGAAGGATTTAATAATCCGGCTATGGCCTGCCGAAGCCATCACCAACAGCTACTTCGGGCTCGTTAAGCGGATCGTTAATGCATGCCCTTGGTTGGATGCCATCAAGCGTTCGGTCTGCATCGAAGGCGCGCGAATGGCCTTCGCCTGAGTCAAGATGCATTGGGCGAAGATGGATGCCGAGAAGCTTATGACCGAGGGACCGCCCGCGGGCAAGGAGCACCGCACCTCTGAGCTGTATTTTGACAATGTCATGGAGGGGTCCCGCATTGTGGCGGAGCAATGTGCAAAGGATGTTATGTTTCCCTGAATACATTCATGTTATCATGTCCTGTATTATAAAACAAGATCGTTATGTAATATAATGCTTGTTATTTAAAATTTTACCTCCTGTGTGGCTGTATTGTTAAATCTGAGAGTTGGCCAGTCGTCGGCTTCCGCCCTCACATAGATAGTACGGGGGTGTTCGGGATAAATCTAAACACTCTTTACTCCAAAGTTTGGTCCTTAAAGGAGGTTTTTAGCGCAACGAACAAGGCAATCGGACTATGTGGCTTTATCACCCTCACTTAGCCATAGGAGTTCTACAATAGAAGTTTAGGCGCAGCCCCTAGTGTTCGTAAGTCTGAACTTGGGATCCTGTAAACACCTGATCGGATAAAAACCGATTCATCGCATAATGCGGAAAAAATCACTGAAGATTTGTAACCTATCAAACAGCTGACCGGCTCACGCCGTATCATGACAGTTTGTTTTTAGCTTTCTCTACTGAGGTGCTCATCCAGATGAACCAGGACACAATCGCAGTAGTTCTCCCTTTACTACCCTAGCCGATATAGCGGAACGTAAGGTAGCAAGCACAGGAGCCAGGCAACCCAGCTATTGACCAAAGACATGATTCGGAGCCGATGCATATAATGCTATAAGTTCGGAGTGTCGAACTACACTGGAAAAAAGTGTTCGGTCTTTGTTGCCGTATTATGGAGCATAATGAAGCCCCTGGCAAATTAAGTCGTACCAGAGTATACGGGCGCAATTTGATAAAAATATCAAGAAAAGGAAAAAATGAAATAATAGGCTAATGCTGCAAAAATTTGGGCGCAAACTATTTTTCATTGTAGTTTGATTAATACGTCAAAGCATATTTTGTACAGGTAATGTGATAAGCAACAGGGCTATTTAACATGCCCCGACCAAGGGAGAGCTGCGTGCGAGTCTCCAAAAACAGGTATAGCGATCGTTTAAAGAAACTACCTGGAAATTTCCCCATACGTCAATGCTTCTTGCCATCTTGGTGTATCCGTCCCTCTATAGGCCCGTTGATCAGGTCATTGGGAAGGACCTGGAAAGAAAAGAGACCTGAAAAGTAAAAGTAAAAGTATAAGTATGCGGGTCCAGGAGCGGTTGAGCCGTACTATGGACCACGGTCTAGTTGTGCCTCTGTCTATGCCCATGGTATTTTAAGTGCGTAGTTATGTACGCGCGGTATGAATGCCGCCGTTTGATCGAGACTAGGACAGAGGCTGAATTGCTAGTCAATCTCTTGATGAGGTGGACTGTTCTGCTGTAGAGTAGTTCAGACTCGCTTAAGAGTGTCCGGGAGCTTGGCTGCCAAATTGATGTTCTGCCTAAAAAGGCTTCTCTGTACTTCTGCTGCGATGGCAGCGGTGTGCTCCTCTGTTATGACGCCACGTGGTCTTGGCATCTTGAGCTTGAGATAAGCGTAGTGCAGAACCACACTGAATCGAGCGAATGCGGTTTGTCCGAGCAGTGTGTGATAGCCACTGTGGAAGGGGATGATATCGAAGATCAATTCTTTGCTTTGGAAAATGTCTGGGGATCTGAAGACCACTTCCCGTGTGATTAAGCCCGTACAGCAGGCCTCTACACCTGGTATGATACCTTTAAAGGTGGTTTTGGTTGGCTTGATCCTTGAGGGATCGATACCCATTTTGCGCATTGTATCGTGATAGAGCAGGTTCAAGCTGCTACCACTGTCCATGAGGACTCGCGCAAGGTGGAATCCATCAATGATTGGGTCGAGGACCAGTGCGGCTGAACCACCATGATGGATACTGGTCAAATTGTCCCTGCGATCGAAGGTGATCGGGCAGGATGACCATGGGTTGAACTTTGGGGCAACTGTCTCTATCGTGTAGACGTCCCTGAGCGCGCGCTTGCACTCCCTCTTGGGGATGTGGGTAGCGTATATCATGTTCACCGTTTTAACTTGGGGGGAGGGGGTACTTCTTCTGTCCCCCTATGTTCGGTGGCCGGGGCTCTTCGTCATCGTCCTCGCTTTGGGACCCCTTCTCCTTGTTCTCGGTATTTAACTTGCCGGCCTGTTTAAAAACCCAACACTCTCTGTTGGTATGATTGGCTGGTTTATCAGGAGTGCCGTGGATTTTACATGGACAATCGAGTATGCGGTCCAAACTAGACATGCCCGGATTGTTTCTTTTGTATGGCTTCTTCCGTTAACCGGACTTAGAGCCACTAAATCTGGCGTTGACCGTCGTGTCTTCGATGTTGTCACCGTTGTTTCGACGCTTGTGTCTATTGTGTCGGGGCTTGCCGTTGCTGTTTCTGGCTTCAAAAGTGCCAGGTTCACTTGTATTGTTATTGGTATGGGCTATCCAGCTATCTTCGCCCGCGCAGAAGCGGGTCATGAGTGTTGTGAGGGCTGGCATGGACTTCGACTTTTCTTAGCCGAGGTGTCGGGCGAGCCGTTCATCGCCGATGCTATGCTTAAAGGCCGCTAGGGCTTCGGCATCCGAACAGTCGATGATCTGGTTCTTTTTAGTTAAGAACCTAGTCCAGAATTTCCTCGCTGACTCTTTGGGCTGTTGAACTATGTGACTTAAGTCATTGGCATCTGGAGGTCGGACATATGTACCTTGGAAGTTGTCGAGGAAGGAATCTTCCAACTCTTCCCAGGTGCCAATGGAGTTTTCGGGCAGACTATTCAACCAGTGTCGAGCTGGTCCCTTGAGTTTTAGCGGTAGATATTTGATGGCATGAAGATCATCACCGCGGGCCATATGAATATGGAGAAGGAAATCCTCAATCCATACTGCGGGGTCTGTTGTCCCATCATATGATTCGATGTTCACGGGTTTAAACCCTTCCAGGAATTCATGTTCCATTACTTCATCAGTGAAGCAGAGGGGGTGTGCGGTGCCTCTATATCGGGCCAGGTCGTGACGTAGCTCGGATGGAGTTCGTTTGCGGTTTTCGGCTCAGACGTGGTTATATTTCTCTTGTCCGGCCGGGTGGCCATCGTCGCGCATCGGGGCACGCCCCCGCGATCCATAGATCGATCTGGTCTGACCTGCTCTATTTTCTAGGTCATGCCGCAGGTCATATGTGTACCCCTTAACTGTTGTGTTTCTGTTTTCATGGCAAGGCAGTGTGGGCTGGTCTCCGGCTCGAGTTGTCGCATTGTCCCAGCCACGTGGTGGTCGGTCAGCCACATTATGCACTGGTCGGACGGGCTCCAGCGCCTCGTCATCGAATTGAGGTAACAGTTTGCACTTTGGGTAACTCTTGGTTGGGCACTCGAGGCTGTATTCTTCGGCTGCTAGGACATAAGTCCAGCTACCATTGAGCAAATCTTGGTCAGCTTGGAGCTGCCGCTTCTTCTTTTCAGGCTCCTTGCAGTGGCTATTAGCCGGCGTTTAAAGCGCTCCTGCTCGACGGGCTCCTCAGGAATGGTAAAGTCTTCATTGCCGAGGCTCACCTCATCCTCTGAGAGCCGAAGGTAGTTACTGTCCTCCGAGTCTTCATTCATGGCATGTTTGTTAGGGCTAACTCGCCCATCTTCCCGTTCGTCATGTTTGGAGGTTGGCTCAATGGGGTCTTCATTGTCTTCGGCATCGTCCGCAGTGTTATTTTCTCCTGTGACAGTATTCCTATTTTTACCACGGCGTGGCTTAGAGCGGCGCCACTGACGCTGGCGCTTTGGCTGTATCTCAGGAAGCTTATCCTCGAATGGATTTTCATTGTCGTCGTTGTTCTCTTTGGGTGTATCCACCATGTATACATCATACGAGGAGGTGGCTGTCCAGCGCCCTGTAAGCGGTGGTTTTTGTGCCTGCTCCTCTCCGGCATCCTCGTCCATACCGTTGATGTCTTCGGAGTCGTAGTCGAGCATGTCGGTTAAGTCCTCGACAGTGGCTATGTAGTGGGTGGTGGGTGGGAAGGGAAACTCTCCGTCATCACCTTCCAATTCAAGCTGGATATAGTTCGGCTGAGAGTCTCCTGACAAGGAGAGGGCTTTTAGTAAGTTTAGCAAATTGCCTAAAGGTGAGTGCCGGAAGATGTCCGCGGAGCTGAACTCGACGATCGGCGCCTGATCAAGTTCGATGGGCGTGGATGCGCGCGGTTCAGAACTTACGGCCGGAGACGAATCTGAGGTTCCGATGACACAGGCCCCGCTCGAGTTTGGACCTATGTGCGGCTCCACTGCTGCTGAGTCTGCGGCTTCCGTGGCGGGGTTGAGCATCCCATCCTCGGATGGAGCAATCTGCTCCGAATCTAGGGCCAAAGCGGTTATAGGTGCTATCTCCTGAGCACAGTCCGATGATAGATTTAGGTCATGTTCATCGTGGTGGCAGGGAGCAGCCGTCATGGGCTCGAATCTGTCGAAGATCAAGTCTCCGCGGATATCGGCCACATAGTTCAAGCTTCCAAATCTGACCCGGTGGCCAGGGGCGTAGCTTTTGATTTCCTCTACATGGGCAAGCAAGTTGGCCCGTAGTACGAAGCCACTGAATACGAAGATCTGTTCGGGGAGGAAAACCTCCCCCTGGACTGCATTGTTGTAGACGATGGACGGAGCCACCAAACCTTTTGGCGATCACACAGCGGGACTCTCAATGAAAGCATAGATGTCGGTGTCAAAACCGGCGGATCTCGGGTAGGGGGTCTCGAACTGTGCATCTAAGGCTAATGGTAGCAGGAGGCGGGGGACACAATGTTTACCCAGGTTCGGGCCCTCTCTATGGAGGTAATACCCTACTTCCTACTTGATTGATCTTGATGAATATGAGTATTACAAGAGTTGATCTACCACGAGATCATAATGGCTAAAACCCTTGAAGTCTAGCCTATGTGATTATGATTCTGCCCAATGGACTAAACCCTTCGGTTTATATAGACACCGGAGGGGGCTAAGGTTGCAAAAAGTCAATTATAAAGAAATGAATCTACATATCCAAATCACCAAGCTTGCCATCCACGCAAAGGAGAGTCCCATTCAGATACGGGAAGAAGTCTTCTGTCTTGTATCTTCATAGCCCAACAGTCTGGCCCATGTTAATAGTCCGGCCGTCCCGAGGACCCCTTAATCCAGGACTCCCTCAACCACAAAACATAAATGCAGAGCACATACAATGTGCAAGCAATGATTAAACACTGTAATTCATGGTAGAAGAGATCCAGTCATGATGCATTCAACATTAACTATACACAATGCATGAGGATGACAATAGTGCTCTCATGACTGGTGCTTGCTTGAGAAGGTGATGACTCAACACAAAAGTAAAATATCATGAAAGTAAATAGATAGGCCCTTCACAGAAGGAAGCAGGGATTTGTAGAGGTGCCAGAGCTCGAAGTTTAAATCAGATATAAGTATAATTTTGGGAGGTATACCCTTCCTGTCAATGTTATGACCAAGAGTTTTCAATATCTTCCATGCTAAAAAAAATTAGTGGCGGTTCCCAAGCAGTAAAAGTAAAGTTTACTTCCCCTCCACCAACAAACACAAGCCACGGCTAGCCGAATCCATGGGTGCCTTCCATACCAACAACAGTCCGGGGGCAGTTTTGTTTAATTATTTGCAATTTTGATCATGGGACTGGGCATCCCTATTATCGGCCCCTCTCATGCAAGGATGAGTGAATAAACACTCATCATGAGAATAACCTGCTTAACATGGAAGATACGGGCCGCCCATGTCTACTTGAAGGAAATATGCCCTAATGGCAATAATAAAGTTATTATTTATTTCCTTATTTCATGATAAATGTTTTTATTCATGCTAGAATTGTATTAACCGGAAACTTAGTACATGTGTGAATACATAGACAAACATAATGTCACTAGTATGCCTCTACTTGACTAGCTCGTTGAATCAAAGATGGTTAAGTTTCCTAGCCATAGACATGAGTTGTCATTTGATTAACGGGATCACATCATTAGAGAATGATGTGATTGACTTGACCCATTCCGTTAGCTTAGCACTTGATCATTTAGTATGTTGCTATTGCTTTCTTCATGACTTATACATGTTCCTATGACTATGAGATTATGCAACTCTTGTTTACCGGAGGAACACTTTGTGTGCTACCAAACGTCACAACGTAAATGGGTGATTATAAAGGAGTTCTACATGTGTCTTCGAAAGTACATGTTGAGTTGGCATATTTCGAGATTAGGATTTGTCACTCCGATTGTCGGAGAGGTATCTCTGGGCCCTCTCGGTAATGCACATCACTATAAGCCTTGCAAGCATTGTAACTAATAAGTTAGTTATGGGATGATGTATTACATAACGAGTAAAGAGACTTGTCGGTAACAATATTGAACTAGGTATTGAGATACCGATGATCGAATCTCGGGTAAGTAACATACCGATGACAAAGGGAATAACGTATGTTGTTATGCGATTTGACCGATAAAGATCTTTGTAGAATATGTAGGAGCCAATATGAGCATCCAGGTTCTGCTATTGGTTATTGACCGGAGACATGCCTCGGTCATGTCTACATAGTTCTCAAACCCATAGGGTCCGCACGCTTAACGTTCAGTGACGATTTATATTATGATTTTATGTGTTTTGATGTACCGAAGGTAGTACGGAGTCCCGGATGAGATCGGGGACATGACGAGGAGTCTCGAAATGGTCAAGACGTAAATATCAATATATTGGACGACTATATTCGGACATCGGAAAGGTTCCGAGTGATTCGGGTATTTTCGGAGTACTGGGGAGTTACGGGAATTCACCGGGAGAAGTATTGGGCCTTATTGGGCAATACGGGAATAGAGGAGAGAGGCCAAAAGGAAGGAGGCGCGCACCCC